>NC_090820.1:33977158-34282726 GCF_000390325.3 Nicotiana tomentosiformis | reverse complement strand
ACTTAATTATAATAAGTTAACATGATTTGGTGTGTACGCCGGATGTTATTCATCCTCAGCTTCACCGAATCTCGAAATCTTGCGACTTGTTTATACTCCTTCAATTAGATGTAATTCAACTCATCATTTTGATGAAACAACTCTTTTGTTTTCTTTTTAATCGGCACAACAGACTAAACCCTTAATGAGTGATGACCCACATTAACCAATTTTCGAACGAAATCTGATTTTATTCTTCTCCAACACGATCAGAGTTCGAACAAGAACTCACTGGAAATTATATGATGAAGTTGCTAATGGAGAAAAACGTTTAAAAATGATACGTGTAATTAAAAAAAATACATTAATTGATAAAGAAAAACGTTAGCAAATTCCCTTCACCCCTCTTCCCAAAGTTGTCTAAAATCAAACATTTTTCCATGTCACAATCAAAGGAACCGTACAAGAACGAGTCAATTGAATAAGCGTAACTGAAAACAGTCAATCTAACTTGCTCCTTAGTAAGTCTAGTCCATATGGAACTCGTCTATTGCTTTTAGTAAACAATTAAAAAAAAGAGGTCTATTGGTTGGATGTATTCCTCACCTGTCAACTAGCCTGGCGTGTCCCCGACATACACTTGTGTCAAGTTGAAATGATCATTGAGCGAGTTTAAATATCATTGAGGACCAAGATTGAGTGTTTATATATGTTTCTGCCTTTTTAAGTATATAACCCATATTTTCAAAAAAATTCAAAACAAAACTCATTAAGTTCGAATCTCAGATTGGCCTTGAATGGGGATGTGATTTTGGTTAAGGCTACAGAAATGCATGAACATGACTGCTACTTGTTTCTTCTAAACTTGCTAACAATGTAATTTGACGAATCCTAAACTAATAAATCGTTATATAGGTCCTGTAACCGCTAATCATGAGAAGAAAAAAAAAGGAATAACTTTAGGCACAATTTCAAACGACCAATCCAATTAAGGAGAATTGATAGAGCAATACTGACAAGAAGTCCAAGGATCCTTTTATAAGATTAAGGTACAATACATAAGAACCAGCAACTACTCATACATCAGACTCAAATACTTGATATTCTTCCTAGACTCAACTCCAGAAGCAGAAGTAATTTCTCTTCTCCACAATTATCAGGAGAACTTGATGATGTTCAGCGCTGTTACTCACTTAGAAGCCATTGTTCCTCTTGCCATTTCATCCAAAACCATAATTATCCTACGGAGAACACAGAAGATAGTCAAAGTATTTCTGGCTCGAGCAGCAAGCCTAGCTGGTAGTTGTAGCATTCATAGAAGGGGCGGCAATTCCATTGGGATTTGGCTGGTAGATTGATTGTGTGGCAGGAACAGGGGCATTGCCTGAAGTAGGTGGAGCCGCTCCACCTGGAACACCTGCAAGGGGGTGCAGTGCAGGAGGAGCGGGAAGAGAACTGGGTTGCAGCAGCAAGGATGAAACAGGTGGCACCGGTCCTGCAATTGGTGCAGTTGGAGCAACCGCGGAATAACCTAAAAAGCACATCAAGAAGTTAACATGTACATAATTCAGAATAATCTCATTCACGTTTGACTGTTTTAGTCTAGCCGCTCTTGCTTTATTCGTTGATGCGACCAGATGCCCATATCATGGAGATGAGACAAAAATAAAAATTTACTTTTTATTTTGCCACACTAATCCCAGGGCATATTAGTTCTCTTTGAAAAAGGATAAGAAAAGAGCATATTAGACAAGATAAAATAAGTCAGATCCTCGGTCCATAACCTGCAGCACGTGAAAGTTGAAACAACCTTTAAAGAACTTTTACTGGTACTGGGAAAAATCTCCCAAACTGAAGGAAGTACATCAACCTAAAAGGGAAAAGACATGCTTTATAACAGTAAGTCCATAAACTATTTAACAGAAAGATATTATCCCACTCAATTCACAAAATGGAAAACAAAGACTGCCTGATAAAAGCAAGTGCAAAAAAATACCAAGGAATCACCAAACAATTACATGGATTGGTACCTGGAGGACCAGGAACAGGAATTGGCAAAATGGGAGGTCTGGCACCTGGCACTAATTGTGGGGGCATGGCTCCTGGAACAGGCAGCATAGGAGGTGGTATCATCGGTAGGCGAGGTCGTTGACCAGGGAATGCAGCAAGATGTTGATTATAAGCTGCACCAATTTGCTGGTATGCTGCTGCCTGCCCAAGGCGCTCCTTGATTTTCTGATCTATCAGAATCTGTGTTTGCTCCTCTTCAAACTTCAGATAATAAGACCGTACATTGGCCTGAAAAACTTCCTAGTATTAGTGCCATTACAGAGAAGATGACATTCATGTTAGGAGAGAAGATTGTCATAAAAATTACAAAATAGGAAGACACACCTTGTGTTTGTAACCGGCATTATGCTGTTTTCTGACAGAAGGCTGGGAATGTGAAAGGGAAAATGTTAAGAAATCAGACCTTCAAGCAACAAGAAGCGCAGAAAGATTTAAACCATTCTAAATCATTTGTAGAACAGAATGCAGAACTCCTAGGAGTTGAAAAGATAAAGGTATTGCCATGGAATTACAGATACCATATAAAGTATGCACAATATTCGCCTCAAGACATGTTCAGAAAAATGAAAGCGGTAACAGGGATCTATTTTTTGTTAGGGTACCAGGCTCGGACTCTTGACCTAGTGGCATGAAGAGGACTCTCTCAACCACTACGAACAAGAACGGCTGGTAACAGGGATGGTGTTGACTTCCCAGTTCAGAAAAAGCAGCCTGGTGACAAGTGATATGTGCTGGGTTTTGACAATAGAAGCATCACTCAAACAGAGCAAAGATTTTCAGTCATGGAACAAGTTACTAATCGTTAAAGCTTAAAATTATGAACAATTTTTTTTTTATAACCGTAGTATCCGGGCCAGCTTGCACGCACCTTGACCAACTCCACGGGATACCTGCCACCTCCCACCAGCACAGGTACCAGGTAACTCCATTCACCAAGGCTCGGATAAATGGGAAGAAATCACCTAGTGTTTTCTGCCTCCGCAGGAATTTGAACCTGATACCTCATGGTTCTCACCCACTTCATTGACCACTAGGCCAAACCCTTGGGTGCTAAATTATGACAATTCAAAATCAATCAGATTTTATGGATTAACTTTCCTCTACATATATTATTTTGTCCCTCCTACAACTGTTCCAAAATGCTGGTCCTATCTCATTTAGTTTCACCCCTACATATATTATTTTGTCCCTCCTACAACTGTTCCAAAATGCTGGTCCTATCTCATTTAGTTTCACCCCTACAGTCATCAAACTATAGCTTCCAGCCAGTGTGCAGTCCACATCAGATGAGTTCTATTTTTTATTATCTGCAAGTGTCGAGAGTCCGACTTGAACCCATGCCCTTTCTCCATATCAAATGAGTTCTTCTACATATTTTCTTTTTTTAGATTTGCAATTTTATTTTTCACAAGGTTTATACTTCCTAATTTTTTAATGACCTGGTGTCCAGGACTACTTGCACGTACCTCGACTAATTCACGGGGTATGTGCTACCTCCTACCAACACAGATACCGAGAAACTGTCAACCAAGGCTTTGACATATGGGAAGAACTCCTTCCTAATTCAATAGTCGGTATCTTCTTTTTTCAACAAGAGATAAGTTCAATAATGGGCATATTCCTGTCTTTCCAAAAGACTTTCTAAACCAGCTATCAATCTTATTCCTTTTTCGTTTTTTTTTCCTAGGATGAATTAAACCAGCTACCAATCTTTTCCTAAGTCCTTTCCTATATGAAAATATGAATTGCCTCACAATTATTGATTCTCTTGTGCAACAGCAAAATAACACTTTCCTATACGCTTGTGATTCACAGCCTTGAATCACCCATATTAAAAAGTCAATGGGATTTTACACATGACTCAAGAAAATTGTATAGGTGATCTTCCATTTCATCTAATAAACAATATGTAGCCTCACTGTTCCAACTCCTAGTTCTGTGATGTCATCCATTCTTTACATTCAATTTTCTAAACCAGTGATTTTTAGGATTCTTCTCTGGATATTTTTAACTCAGTTCAATAACTTCAGTTTTTCCATCCAAATAGTTAAAGGAACACTGATTGAGAAAGTACTAAAATGAATTAGGGCCTATGCTGTAAGCATCACTTTAATTAGAATCTTGCAATTCTAATCTTCAGCTTTAGTACCAGATTAGTACATCAGTTCTGATTAAAAGGCAGCCCCAGAATTACAAGGATCAAAGAGTAACCGCTTCTCGAATGCCAATATCCGTCTTGTTCTGCACCAAAATGGTTAATCCAAACCCTTGCCTTAACTGGTTTAACAGCATATTCCCAGTATGAAGTCAAAATCAGTTCGGTGTTTTAGTATACATAATCTAAAGTAGTAAGAGTAACAACTTTGCTAGCATGTTTACTTGACTTTGACATGACAAAAGCTCCCAAAGAAACTTGACGGAAAAATCCTTTGGCACATCATACCAAGAGAAACAGAATGCCGCATCAAGATTTAAAAGCTTCATACCCTTTGATCCTACATTGCCACATTACTTCCGAGTTGGAGTAAGAGGCCCACTCAACAGGGGCATAACTGTAAACTAATTTAGGAAGCAACGATATGTATTATTAAGAAGAATTATGACACGGAATGATGTTGTATCATGTGCAAGTTGATACTACTCAGATCCATGGGTATGAACCATAGTAATACAGCATTAATTGTAAAGGAGCATGATGGCCTCAGACTTCCAGGAAATGATCTACATGTCCACTGAAATGAATACGGCAAGAGGTTAATCAATTACCAATCACTTTCTTTTACAGGCAATCCAAATAATCCCAATGTTCGTAATGATATTTCAAGTTCTCTGTTCTCATCTAAAATAATATTCTGCTCTTCTATATAGGAATCCATTTTCTTTCCTCTCCAACATATAACTTGAAAGTCAGTGTTGCAGATCTCATTTACGTCCAAGTGATACAAATTTTAGCTTTCCTTAACATTGTTATAGATAACACACATGCAATGGTAATTCAAGACAAAACCTCAGAGAGTGTCTGCATGTCTAAACTACAATAAAATTTTAACATGTCACTATTCTTTTCTGCCTTTCTAGAAGAATTCCCTAATAAAAAATAAAAGAGTTGCATCAGACCTCCTAAATTGTTTCTCAACAAGGTATTTCTCTTTTTACATATGCGAAGGTGCTTATAACAATCCATAAATATAGCTCTCAAGTTTCAACAGACTATGTCAAATCAGATACAAACATTCAGTTTAAAATGAAAAGTGTAATTAACTGGATGATGCCCCAGTAGTTATTAAACATAACAGACTTTGATATTTTTCGCACAATGTACGTTAAATGAATAACATAAG
This sequence comes from Nicotiana tomentosiformis, assembly GCF_000390325.3. NCBI lineage: Eukaryota > Viridiplantae > Streptophyta > Magnoliopsida > Solanales > Solanaceae > Nicotiana > Nicotiana tomentosiformis. Next base: position 34,277,336 of record NC_090820.1, on the reverse strand, counting down.
TACACGTTTTACCAATTTGATATTCTAATGAGATAGAGTATCATATTATAGAGTAAAATGGTTTGAAAGTTAAATCAACATATATCCAATATTCCAACCTTATAAAAAATTCACATTGGCATTATAACAGAAATAGAAATTATCATAAACTTAATTCAAATTGAAGCATACTAATACATAGGGAAACGCACACAAAGAAAAAAGAATCATAAAACTCACGGAATCATGGGTCAAGTAAGTGTCGCAGTAGTCACAGTAATACCTGAAAAAACACATAAATGATCAATAATTAAACAAAAGCGAAAAAATGAGCATAAAACCGAAAATAATTGGAAAAAAAAGTCTGCATACCGAGGCATTGGATTAAAGAAAGGACAGAACTTTGTAACTCAAGAAATTACTTTGACAATGTAAATTCGAATTTTGCGTACAAAAATTTCGCCGGAAGTATCGTCGGAGAATTGTTACCGGATTTGAACTCCGACTAATCGGACGGCAGCAGTATTGTATAGAAACTTCGGAATGCCTAATTGAATACGCTCTAAATTCAGACGAAGATGAAAGCTCGAAAAATACTACTGGATTGAAGACTAGAAGGTTCTAGTAGAGACCATCCTTCGCCTGTTTAAGGCCAGCACAAGAAAGAAAAATGTTAGCCCATTTAGTGAAGAAAAAAGGGATATTTACATAAATAGCCAGTTGAATATATTGTTTACTTTTTTAGTTGGTATATATAAATTATTTACTAACTATATATAATTATACATATATTATATAAATTATATATATTATAAATATTATATATTTATCGATTATATTTAGTTTAAGCGATTGAACGGATGATTTAAGTTAATTCTTCACTTGGGAATTTGATAGGTGTATGTCAACCGTGCTCAACATTTTGGGTCCCTTATTCTCCTGGGCCTCCTCCTAACTGTCGCTCTACACTTCGGTTGCTACGGATGATTTGCGGGTAATTGATAGGAGTAACCCTATAAGGGCTGATTTTTAAATATTATCTATGTTTTCTAACATATTTAATAAATGACCTCTGGACTCACATATACTTATGCTTGTCAGGTATTTTACTACCGGATTGATTGATTTTATATTATATTTATTCTACTTATATGGTTAATTGTTTAGAAACTTTACCCCGTTGCATGACTTTGTGATTATTCAATTGTGCACCAACCTCTATCATATTGGCATGACTGTGTGTTATCTGTGTTTAGGGGTGTTAAATGGACGGGTTGAGTAGATTTTAGGCATGTCAAATCGGGTTGAGCCAATAATTGAGCGGGTCAAAAGTTACTTGGGCTAAGGTGAGCTAAAATTTGGATCATAACCCAACCAGTGCAACTCTTATTAAGCTTTACGTAGTATGTGTTATTTTCTTGTTAAATGTATAATTACTAAATAAGACTTTTTTCTGTTATGGTCAAATATAACATACCAAACAAAAAAAATTATTTTAAAAATACTTTGGCAAAGTTACGCATGGATCAATTTAGGCTAAAACCCCAACTTTAAATGGGTTGAGATTGATTGGGTCAAGATGGGCTGGGTTCAATAAATGGGCGGGTCAATAACCAGCTCAACCTTGGGCAGGTTCATCGGGTCATTTAGGCTTTGGCCAAATTTGACACCCCTATTTGTATTTCACCTATTTGCGAAATTGTTCATAAACTCTATTCAATTAGCATGATTTTGTGCTTGTTCAATTTTTCATCAAACTCTAGTGGAAAGGCGTGAATTTGTATTATCTGCAATCGACCTATCTATTAAATTATCAATCAAAATCTATATGTTAATGTGCATAATTTTATCTATATTGTTGAACAAGTATTCTTCGAATTGCAATTTTAATTTTTAGATTAAACAACCCCAAATCTGCTCCAAAAATCTCCAAATTGATACCAACACAAACAATCCTCAATTATCAATTTTATCAAATAACACCAAATGAAGAAGACTTGTTTTCTCTTCTTCAACACTTTCTAAGGATCACAATGAAGTTTTAAATTTTTTAAAGCAAATCACTAAATGATTTAGGTATAAATTATCAACATTAAAATAATTTTAATAATAACAAATTATTAACTTACAATTTCCTCCCCAAACAAGAATTTCAAGCTCCATAGTTCTTGGTGAAGGAAAAACATATTATAAATAAAAAAGGGAGACAATTTTAAAGGCCAGTCCCGAGACAACCGGCGCAATTTTGTTGTGATTTGCACAAGGTAAAATATCTGGACCGGAATTCTTTTTAGGTAAAGCGGTAGATAACAAGGAACAGATGGACTTCAAATTTACGTGTTGATAATGTAATGCTTTCGCAAGTCACAACCATAACCTAGTCAAGCTTAAGAATGACGTGTCCATAAAAAGTGGATAAAACCGTTCCAATTTAACCTTTAAGTGCAACCCAAAGCATGTGATATGTTTCTATAGACAAAAGAGTCCAACTACTGCTTCACAAAAACCCTCGAAAAAGTAAGTGGATGAGTGAAATGAATGAATCCCACTTAAAAGATAAGATCGAGCACTTAACCGAAAAATCCCACCATCTATGCAGTAATCATTATATTAATTATCTTAAGTAAAGGATTAAAGTATTAACCATCTATATATTAGCTTAAGCAAAGGATCAAGTATTAACCATCTATATATTATAATAGAGCACTAAAATTCCAATTTGTCAATTAAATAAACATGGAATTTTTTGGAGATAGAAGCGAAAAGTGTAGTAATATTTTCCTATTAGAAGCCAGTGGTGACTCTCAATCTGATTCCAAGATTCATCTAGGCAACTCTCAAGAAAATCTTGATGAAGCCAATAATATTGTTGAGGATGATGATGCAGAATCTTGCAGTCATGAATCCAAGGACATTCTTGGAAATTCACAAGAAGTGATTAGTGCTTTTGAAGAACAAGATGAAGAACATAGCTTAAATGATGAAAAACAAGAAAATGAAGGATACCATTGTTGCAGAAAAGAAGAGAGTTTCCAATTTTTTGGAGAGTCAATGGAAGAGAAAGAAGAAGATATATCAAGTAATAATATTATTGCTAAGAGTACAATGGTCCCAAATGTAGAAGAAGAGGTGGAAAGAAACAGGCTATTCTGGGAGACTTGCTTTGAAGAAGGTTATCCTTAAACTAGATGTATTTTTAATTTGTTTTCCTTCTTTTTTAACATTTTTTGTTTGCTGGTGGTAAAATTATTGTGTGTTATACTCCTCCTTTTTGGCTATTAGTTGAGGGAAGGGTAAAAAGGATTGAGAGAATGGTGTGTTGAGTTTTTCTTTAATTTGAAAATCATTGCTTTTGTCCATAAAAGAAATGACATATTACTTTTGTAAGACATGAGAGAAAAAAAAAACCTTGTGATATGTTTCTCTTCTCTCTCTAACTATGTCTCTCCAGACCAGTAAAGTTTTACTATTACTAATTATAGGGCAAATGTTGAACTTTGCTCTTGAACCTATTCAAGAACCCCGCTCAACACATTATCAAGAGCTCTCAAAAGCTTTTCGTGTGATGTTTACCTGGTCAATAAGAGGAGAGGATACATTGAAAAGAACCGGGAGTGAAATCAGAAATCGAACTAAATGATTTAACGTTACTACATTAATAATAGGGGTCAAATGGATCCATGTTGTTAGTAAAGTGACTCGCGTATGCCCGTATTGTCTAACGATTAAACCATTGTATATAAGCCTGCCAGACGAGGCTGTGCCTAACACATATTGGTGTCAAGTTGAAGTGTCTACTTGCTTATTGCGAAATATCTTGAGGAAACCTCATAGAACTACCTCAACCATTGCAAGGCAAAATCAAGGACCCAACGTAAAATCAAGGACCCAACGTAAATTCAATAGTTAGATCAAAGGATCGTTCATTAGCCCTACTAGTCAAATACAGGAAAAGGAGGGATGGATTTCGTCCTTACTTTTTTAGGTCTCAGGCTAGCTTTTGACTTATATGGTGCTTAGGCTTAGCTCATCAAACAAGTGCGCCAAAAGTGGGGATGGTATCATATTCTCTTATAAGAGAGGCACGCCTGCTTTTAGCTCGTAGTTTCACTCTTGCTTTTGCCTTACCTTCTATTATATTAGTAAAGGGCGAATGGGGGGCGTGTACAATAGTTTTCTTACTTTCTCTCAATCGCTTCAATGCCTATAATTTGAAAGATAAGAGGAAAGCCTTCTCTCGAATTCGAAGATGTAACACAAATAATGACTCTCTTCGCCGGGATGTCAGCAGGTCACAAATAAGGGTCTGAAAGAGTTCACGATCTGATTTATGGGGTGTTAACCCTCGGAGGACAGCTAAGAATGTCCATTAAAAGGAGCGATGTGGTCGTTTTTCATTCACGAATAGAGAGATCTAAAGGGGTTGTGCAACCTAGAGAGATGGCCATATCTTTTTGATGAATGTGGTATCGAGGTTCGGTTTATTTAGAAAAGAGGTCAATCTTAGGCTCCACTGATGGTATGCAGCGGAGACCTGAGTGGATCAAGTATTACCGCAAGGAGCGCTATGCCAAGACTAGACGACAGCCAAGCAAAAAAGGATGATTTTTTCGCTATGTTCATAAAAATTCAGAGCAACAAAGGTGCGTTATTCAATTAAGCAAAGAATTCAGAAGGAGGATTAAGTTTACCAACTCTAATGTCATTAAGGTTATAACACGAGAGGACCAAAGGTGTAAAATAACCCTCCACTCCACTCCACTTCCACCCATCCTCAGACTTCCACACACAAAAGGGAAACAAAAAACCATTTGTGGAATAAATGTGTATTGTCAAATGGGTATCTAGTCTACTTTTCCCAGAGGTGCAACTGATTGCTTCATTTACACATACAGATCCAAGAAACCAAAGTATTAAATGTCTATAGAGAGAAGAAAAACAAGAAGTAGGGTTCCCCAAGTATTACATTTTGATATATGCCCAAATTCACTTCATAGAATTTTTTCATCACATGCCAAGTGAAGTAACAAACAAGCTGGTGAAACAATCAGTTATGACACACTCTTCAACCATTCCATAAGAGATATGAATAGGAGCAAGCTCGAAAAAGCAGGCCATGTTCCTTCAAAGCCAATTCCTCAGTTGCTGTAAAGAGACGAGCAATTCATGAATATAACAATGAGAATGATCCCAAAGCGTGAGATAATCTTTTACAACATGTCAAATGTGTGCTAAACAATCTATAAAACATCTCTTCCTTTCATCATTATCTATGAGTAAGTTTCATCAGGGACTGCTAAACGGCAGGGGCGGCTCAATAAATATGGAGACCTAAAGCAAAAATTCAATGAGGTCCTTTTTTTATATAAAAGAAAAAATTCATATATAATTTCATTTAAATTCTGTATTTCTAGTTTTTCATATGCAAAGTTATTAATAATTTTATCTAATCCATTTAATTTCTCTTGAGATATACACGTTGTGGGACTGTATTAAAGTTTTAACCTTTTTTGAGTTATGAATTAATAATCGAATCCTTTCTCAATTTATGGTGTAGAGAGTGATTCCCAAAAAGACATTTTTTCTCAATTTATGATCAACAATTTAATCCTACTTTTTTACCATGAAAATTTGTACTTTCTCATTTAAAACACTAAATATTCTTCTAAAAATAAATTAATATATAACCTATTAAAAAATTTTGGGGCCCCAAAAATTATGAGGCCTAAAGCAGCTGCTTTAGCAGCCTTATCCTTGGGTCGGCACTACTAAACGGTTGCTTGACTTTTTAATTACAGCAGCTCGAACACAACTGTTATTCCCGGTCAATATTGCTGTATTTGTAAATATTAATTCTGCAAAATATAAGTTAACGTAATGAAACAATAATAATAAATTCGAGCCCACTGAATTCACAGTGTTTCCTTAAGGAATTTAATCCCCTCCTAGTACCCAAGGTAATGGATTATTTCCTCCCAGGATAGAACGAATAACACACTGGTGTAGCGGTACTTCAAACCCCAGTGTTTCGGCGAACACAAAGTTCGGTAGCAAATCACACTTACAGTTGCTTTGTTTGAAGTTAAAAAAAACAATGCAGAACGAAGGAGTATATACTCAGAAAAACGTATGGAAGTTCTGAGAGGAAGGAGTGCAATGTATAGCCAATTTGTTGAGCGAATTGTATGTTGAGTTGAGTATTTCTTCAACATTTGCTGCTCATATATATATAGCAGCCAAGAAGGAGTGCAAGACCAAACGTCCACCCTTCATGGTGGATCAAGCATTACATATTTGTGGAGCAAGCACTTCATATTTGTGGAGCAAGCACTTCATGGTGGGAAGACCATTATCCGGCTGCCAAATTATCAATACACGGATTGGAAAATATCCGTTTACAAATACGGATAATCTTACGTTAATATTTACTATTAACAAATAAATTTGGTCCAAAAAATTAATCAATCAATCGATCATTTGACCAAATCCAAATCCAAATCCGAATCCGAATCCGAAGCCGAAGCCGAAGCCGAAGCCGAGCCGAGCGAGCGACGACGACGGCGCGAGGCTTGCTTTCTTCTTAACTCTTTAAGAGCTACAAGAAGAGCAATTATATATATACCCACCAAAAATGTCTTCCACTTCCAATATGGGACAATGTCTCATTGTTAAGAGGGGGAAACTTAAAATTTTACTCAAAATTTCATTTTCCCTCCATTTCCCATTCACCCTCATTTTAAGAATATTACATCTTAAAAAATAAAACCTCAACAATCCCCCACATGAATGGGGAATGGCTATATCACGGAAGTATGCATGAAAAAACTGTGTGATTTACAAGCAAGGATTAATTGCATCTGGATAAGTAGGTTTCCCTTTGAACTTTCCGTAGTAAACTTATGTCGGATATACTCGGTCAATCGGTAGATTTGATATCTTTGAACCGTCGATCTTTGGTGTATACCTAGACAACCATAAGTCACACAATCAACCCTTAACCGTCTTTGGTTCTCATTGTTGTGTTCGTTTCAGCCATGAACACCGCCTGGTTTCATAAGTGCGTAGAGAACTGGCCTTACAAAGTTCTCCTTGAAGCGGCTCACACTTCACACTTAAATAGGTGATTCCTAAACGTGTCATCCTGTAGATACACTATTTGATATACCCCGTATCAAATTTAGAAATCATTAAAAAGCCTTAATGCTTTATCCTTGGTACTGAACATTGTCTCATCACGAGAATGGACTAAAATTTTATTTGACAATGTTGAACCGTCATTAATGACTTTGTTTGATCTCTTTGAACCTAGATCTTGGGATCTCCAGTCTTCTAGGTAGAGTTACCGCCACAATGACTTGTTCTCGGCCATAGCCCCATTCCCCTTGATGATTTCTCAACTACCTCTCTAGTTAGGCCTTTTGTAAGTGGATCCGACACATTATCACTTGACTTTACATAGTCAATTGTGATAATTCCTCTAGAGAGTAATTGCCTAACGGTTTTATGTCTTCGTCGTATATGACGAGATTTACCGTTATACATGACGCTCCCAGCCCTTCCAATTGCCGCTTGACTATCACAATGTATGCATATTGGTGCCAACGGTTTGGGCCAAAATGGAATGTCTTCCAAGAAATTCCGGAGCCATTCAGCTTCTTCACCGGCTTTATCTAAGGCTATGAATTCAGCCTCCATTGTAGAGCGGGCAATACATGTTTGTTTGGACGACTTCCAAGATACCGCTCCTCCACCAATAGTGAATACATATCCACTCGTGGACTTAGAATCAGTTGAACCGGTGATCCAATTTGCATCACAGTATCCCTCAATCACCGCAGGGAAATTACTGTAGTGCAATTCAAAGTTCTGGGTATGTTCTAAATATCCCAAAACTCGTTTCATTGCCATCCAATGAGATTGGCCTGGATTGCTCGTATATCGACTCAGTTTACTTATAGCACAAGCTATGTCTGGTCGTGTACAATTCATGATATACATTAAGCATCCCAATACACGAGCATAATCCAATTGTGATATGCTTTGGCCTTTGTTCTTTGCTAATGCAAGATTCACGTCAATTGGAGTCTTTGCAACTTTAAAGCCCAAGTGCTTGAATTTTTCAAGTACTGTCTTAATATAATAAGATTGTGACAATGCCAGACCTTGAGGAGTCTTATTGATCTTAATTCCCAGAATTAAATCAGCAACTCCCAAGTCTTTCATATCAAACTTGCTATTGAGCATACGCTTAGTAGCATTTATGTTGGCAATGTCATTACTCATTATCAACATATCATCCACATATAGGCAAACAATGACTATGTGATTTGGAACATTTTTAATGTACACGCATTTATCACATTCATTTATCTTAAAACCATTTGACAACATTGTTTGGTCAAATTTCGCATGCCATTGTTTGGGTGCTTGTTTTAGTCCGTAAAGAGACTTAACAAGTCTACATACCTTCTTTTCTTTACCTGGAACCACAAACCCTTCAGGTTGTTCCATGTAAATTTCTTCCTCCAACTCTCCATTTAAGAAGGCCGTCTTAACATCCATTTGATGAATTTCAAGACCATACACTGCAGCTAATGCTACTAACATCCGTATGGACGTAATTCTTGTAACTGGAGAGTATGTATCAAAGTAGTCTAGACCTTCTCGTTGTCTATACCCTTTGACTACGAGCCTTGCCTTGAATTTATCAATAGTGCCATCATCTTTGATTTTTCTCTTAAAAATCCATTTAGAACCCAAAGGTTTATTTCCAGGAGGAAGATCAACCAATTCCCATGTATGGTTGTTCAATATGGATTCTATTTCACTATTGACTGCCTCTTTCCAAAACAATGATTCCGAAGAAGTCATAGCTTCTTTAAATGTTTGAGGCTCATTCTCCAATAAGAAAGTCACAAAATCTGGTCCAAATGAAGTAGACGTTCTTTGACGTTTACTACGTCTTGGATTCTCCTGATTACATGTACTTTCTTTTGTTTCTTCCCGAGGTCGTTTAGATCCTTCACCAAACGACTCACATTCCTTTTTATACGGATATATATTTTCAAAAAACTCAGCATTATCTGATTCTATAACCGTATTATTATGAATGTCGGGATTTTCTGATTTATGAACCAGAAATCGATATGCTTTACTATTTGTCGCATATCCTATGAAAACACAATCAACGGTTTTCGGTCCTATCTTTACCCTTTTGGGTTTAGGAACTTGCACTTTTGCCAAACACCCCCACACTTTAAAATAATTCAAGTTGGGCTTCCTTCCTTTCCATTGTTCATAAGGAATGGATTGTGTTTTGCTATGGGGCACTCGATTTAATATTCGATTAGCCGTAAGAATGGCTTCCCCCCACAAGTTCTGTGGCAAACCAGAACTTATCAACAACGCATTCATCATCTCCTTTAATGTGCGATTCTTTCTTTCCGCAATCCCATTAGATTGGGGCGTGTAAAGGGCTGTTGTTTGATGAATAATTCCATATTCTAAACATATTTCTTCAAAAGGAGATTCATATTCACCACCCCTATCACTTCTTATCATTTTTACTTTCTTGTTAAGTTGCGTTTCAACTTCATTTTTGTATTGCCTGAATGCGTCTATTGCTTCATCTTTACTATTCAGTAAGTAAACATAGCAATATCGAGTACCATCGTCAATAAAAGTTATGAAATACTTCTTTCCACCGCGAGATGGTATTGACTTCATGTCACAAATATCTGCGTGAATTAAGTCTAAAGGATTTGAATTCCTTTCAACTGACTTATAAGGATGTTTAACATACTTAGATTCCACACATGTTTGACATTTTGATTTTTCGCATTCAAACTTGGGCAGTACTTCCAAGTTAATCATTTTCCGCAAGGTTTTATAATTGACATGACCCAAACGTACATGCCATAAATCATTTGACTCAAGTAAGTAAGAAGAAGCTGAAATATTATTATTATTTTCAACAACCATTACATTTAGGTTGAAAAGGCCCTCGGTGAGGTAACCTTTTCCCACAAATATTTCATTCTTACTAATTACAACCTTGTTGGATACAAAAACGCACTTAAAACCGTGCTTAACAAGAAGTCCAGTAGAGACTAAATTCTTTCTCATTTCGGGAACATGAAGGACATTGTTCAAAGTCATGACCTTGCCAGAAGTCATTTTTAGAAATACCTTCCCATATCCTTCAACTTTTGCTGTTGAAGCATTTCCCATATAAACTGTCTCTCCGGGTTCAGCAAGAGCATAGGTAGCAAAAGCCTCTCTAACTGCACAAACATGGCGAGTGGCTCCTGAATCAAACCACCACAGTTTAGGATTTCCCACCAAGTTACATTCAGAGAGCATGGCACACAAGTTATCAACATCATCATGGTTTACTACCATGTTTGCTTGACCCCTTTTCTTGTCTTTCTTCGGAGCACGACACTCCGTAGATTTGTGTCCGGTTTTCCCACAGTTGTAGCAGTTTCCACTGAACCGCTTCTTGCTTGGGTTGTATTTCGGACCAGAAGCCTTCTTCCTCTTTTTGTTAGCTTCAACAATATTTGCTCCCATTATTGTTGAATTTCCACGGCCTCTCCTTTCAGCAGCTTTATTGTCCTCTTCGATTCTCAACCGAACAATGAGATCTTCAAGGGACATTTCCTTTCGTTTGTGTTTCAAATAATTTTTGAAGTCCTTCCACAACGGAGGCAACTTCTCAATCATTGCTGCTACTTGGAATGCTTCGTTGATTACAAGACCTTCAGCAAGTAGATCATGAATAATCACTTGCAATTCCTGGACTTGAGTAATAACAGACTTGCTATCTATCATTTTGTAGTCCAGAAATTTTGCGGCAACGAATTTCTTCATCCCGGCATCTTCAGTCTTATATTTCTTTTCAAGCGCATTCCACAATTCTTTGGATGTCTCCATGCTACTGTATACATTATACAGATTATCATCCAGTCCGCTAAGAATATAATTCTTGCATAAAAAATCAGAATGCTTCCACGCTTCAATCACGAGAAAGCGTTCATTATCTGGAGTTTTATCCGGCAGATCAGGAACATCTTCCTTGATGAACTTCTGTAGACATAACGTAGTTAAGTAGAAGAACATCTTCTGCTGCCAGCGTTTGAAATCAATCCCGGAAAATTTTCCGGGTTTTTCTGCCGGTGCCAACGCCGGTGTTCGGCTTGTCGTTGCGTTGGCAGTCGCCATCGGAACAGCTTGGTTTTCGTTTTCAGTCATCATCTTTTTCAGAAAAGAATGACACAAACAAACGTTTAATACACGTTTTCAAACTGGAGTAAAAATCACGTAGATTTTAATATCCAACAAAACGCCACGAAGGCTTAACTCTCCAAAACGGGAGTACACAAACCACAAAGGTTTTAGTTTGCAGAATAATAAGAATAACACAAGTACAGAAATAAATATTAAATTCCTTAAGATTGTTATTCCCGGTCAATATTGCTGTATTTGTAAATATTAATTCTGCAAAATATAAGTTAACGTAATGAAACAATAATAATAAATTCGAGCCCACTGAATTCACAGTGTTTCCTTAAGGAATTTAATCCCCTCCTAGTACCCAAGGTAATGGATTATTTCCTCCCAGGATAGAACGAATAACACACTGGTGTAGCGGTACTTCAAATCCCAGTGTTTCGGCGAACACAAAGTTCGGTAGCAAATCACACTTACAGTTGCTTTGTTTGAAGTTAAAAAAACAATGCAGAACGAAGGAGTATATACTCAGAAAAACGTATGGAAGTTCTGAGAGGAAGGAGTGCAATGTATAGCCAATTTGTTGAGCGAATTGTATGTTGAGTTGAGTATTTCTTCAACATTTGTTGCTCATATATATATATATAGCAGCCAAGGTGGAGCAAGCACTTCATGTTTGTGGAGCAAGCACTTCATGGTGGGAAGACCATTATCCGGCTGCCAAATTATCAATACACGGATTGGAAAATATCCGTTTACAAATACGGATAATCTTACGTTAATATTTACTATTAACAAATAAATTTGGTCCAAAAAATTAATCAATCAATCGATCATTTGACCAAATCCAAATCCAAATCCGAATCCGAATCCGAAGACGGCGCGAGGCTTGCTTTCTTCTTAACTCTTTAAGAGCTACAAGAAGAGCAATTATATATATACCCACCAAAAATGTCTTCCACTTCCAATATGGGACAATGTCTCATTGTTAAGAGGGGGAAACTTAAAATTTTACTCAAAATTTCATTTTCCCTCCATTTCCCATTCACCCTCATTTTAAGAATATTACATCTTAAAAAATAAAACCTCAACAACAACATGTATGGTTACTGTTTTACGGAACTGTCAACATTTATGAAGCGAGCCAAAAACCAATTAAAGACATACACATTCAAATATCCTGTTATTTTGGTGGTGAAACCCCTCAAAAGTGGTGGTGAGAGACCGAGTTTCATTGACTAGATTGTTGCAATGTGTTCTTGTTTGAAAAAGGTTTACAGACTTAATACATATTTAGCAGGCAATTTCCCTGTCTTCTATGATGGATCTCATTATTTTCAGGAATTGTTTTACAATTCACTAATAGAAAGGACTTCCTTTCCTTTTGAAATTCACACCAACATTTCGCAAGTAGCAATTACCTTATAATTCTCTAAACAGAAGCGACAGAGCTAAGAATCTTTTGTTGCTTCTGCGTCCTGATGTCTCCATGGATTGAGAGCATCTCTGACAGCCTTGGCTTCAGGAGAATTTTCCCAGGCTCTCTTTTCTGCCTCTAGAACAGTCACCTTATCATCTGATACAAAATTGTTATCAAGATAAGCAGCACACTTTTTTCTTCACATTAAAAGGAGCGGTGACACTTGAGCAAACTTGTAAAATACTGATATACTGTAGTAAGATTAAACCGCAATCATTGGCAAGGATTCAAAGAATAGGAGAAAGTATGAGCAAATTAGGTTTCTAGTGTCAGTGACAGTGATCCCTACAAATCTCTAGTACAAATTATGATATCAATCAATAACTACTTCAATCCAAAATGAGTTAGGTAGGCTATATGAATCATCTTCATTTGTTCAATTCAATTTATGTCCATTTTATAATCCTAAATCTCTAGAATAAATACATCAGGATGAATAATCTAAATATTTCCAGAAATGACTATCACTGCAAAATTCACAAGCTTATAAATCTTTCTTTATCTCTTCTTTCTTTTCTCTAGTGAAATAAAGCTCAAATATTTCTTTATATTTGAGAAATGAAGAACGGTTAATGCATAAATTATAACACAAAGAAGTAGAAAAAGGAAGAATGACATACAAAAGCCAGTTTTGATCATGAAAAACTCCATGGAACCTCCAATCATGGCGGAAACAACAGCAATTTTCAGATACCAATCCCAGAATTTCATTTCAAACCTTCTAAAACTGCTTCAGTTCCTACAAAGCAAAGAGAATTTGAAGAACCCAATTAGGGGAAGTTAATAGTGGACTTAAATGTACCATATGTAAATAAATTCGAAAATAACAAGCAATAGAAATTAAACAAAACTGGTTGATAAACGCCCGATTAACTCTGCCAATAAATCAATCAGCTAATCTTAATAGTATCAAATTAGTTCCTTATAATTCATTCTGCTCGTTCGTAATTTAACTGATTCGTCAAGTTAAAGACTATTTTTACCTAAGTGGCCAAAGCAATCCTCTTCCTTTACGAACTTGAGACAGTAGATGCTATTGAGGATACTGAATCTTCTACTACTCCTCTAATAACAAGCGATGCAACAACTCTGCTTCTGGCTTTCTCCGTTTTTCTTGATTTCTCCAGTTCAATTAATTGCAGTTCACAACAATGGGGCGGGTCGTGACCGATTCCAGCCCAATATCAATGGTGATCGGGGGGGAGTGCACAAATAGCCAGTTTTAGGACCCCCATTTAAAGAAGGGCCCTTTAAAGAAAATAGCCAAACTTCACAAAAATTTTAAAGTTTAACCGCCGTATAGTCAACTTCTGACATGCATGCGTGAAGTTGTAAATCACGAGTCATAAGTTGAGAGCTGCCAAAGTCAAATTCCATACCTCATATTTGAGTAAAAATTGCACTGGTTGCCCCTTTTTAACTTGCACCCATTTTATTTTTCTATTTATATTCATATCCGATTTTTTGTTAAAAATATTTTAAAAAGACAATTTTTTCCTTCTTTAATAAAAGACTACTTTCTCTCCAAGTATACGGCATATTGTCTCTTGTTTCTATCTCTCTCCTTCTTCGCGATTTTTTATTATTCTCTTAAATCAAACGGTTTTCGCCATTGCATTCTGCATGATTTTGCAACTGTTTCTTCTCCAACTAAATTAAGTATAATCACATATATAATTTTAATGGTTGCTTTTGTACATTGCATTAACTGTGTATGGGGTTTTAATTTAGAATTAGTTTTATGATTTAATTTTTGAGTTTTTTTTGGTTGATAGTAATCTTAGTTGAATCATTTTCCGTTTTATTTGTGCTAAAATAGTTTCCTAGGTTTTACTTTGATCAGTGCATTAGTTTTGTAGGTTTTACTTTTACGATTAGTGTTTTTACATTTTTTGAAATTGTGTTTGTGTTTTTGATGAGAATTCTATATATTCTTCAGTGATTGTTGGAGACGATTTTTAAAAATTTTGAGACTCAAATAGATGGTGCTATTAAAGTCTGAAATTTATAATACTTCAAGGATAATTTAAGTCTGTAAAGTCTGAAGTTAGAAGGATTTAAAATATAACTTAAGCCAAATTGTTCTGAAGTTTTTAATGATTCTTTTGATCTGGTATGAAGTTATAAAAGCTGTAAAACATAAATTATGCCATAATGTTCTGAAGTTATTTTTCCCACATGTAATATTTTTCAACATATGGCATCTAAGAAATCCAAAGCACCAAAGCACCTAAAGCACCTAGAATACGTAAAGCTTCTTCAGTCCATGTTGCTCTACCTACAAAATCAGGGGACAAATATTATGAGTTTCGAGATTGGTTTAATTGTCCTGCTTACTGGAAGGGGAACCACGATTTGAAAGGTTTAATTGCATCTTTCTTGACTCCCGCACAACAGGAGAAGCTGAATAATGATACATTTCAGTATATCATGGCTATGAAGAATTTCCATTACAACATGAAATTGGTTCATTGTTTGATTCTTTCTCGCGTATTCACTAATGATCGAGATTCCATTAGTTTCAAAATTTTTGGCCGTGATGTGTTGTTCAGCCTTGAAGAGTTTCACATTATGAGCGGTTTGAGGTTCACGACACATAATGCTGAAAAACCAATTAAACGAGAGAGTAAGATTCTGAAATGCTATTTTGGGAAGTTTAAGGGTGTGACCTTGAAGTACATTCGAGAGTATATGATATGGAATGAAATTAAAAAGGATGATATGAATTTCAAACACGTATGCGAGAGTGATGAAGATGTTGTGAAGCTTATAGAAATCTTATTGTGGAGTCTATTTTGTTCGGAAGAAAATATGAGTCAACTGTGTTGGAGGAGTATGCAGCTATTGTTGAAGATGATGAGGCTTGTATTAATTATCCTTGAGGTAATGCGTCTTATGAGAAGCTTATTACCTCAATGAAACATGCTTTGGACAATAAGGACAAAACCTATGCAACTGAGTATGTTGTAGGTGGATTTCCATATCCATTATGTGTTTGGTTCAATGAGCGCTTCTCAGATATTCGGGACAAGTATTTAAAAGATGACAACTACCTTGATGCCCCTCAGGTTTCCAGGATGTTACATTATCCATGTTTGGGAGAGCATAAATTTAAGGAACTTTATGCGGATTACTTCAATAATCATGGTGTAAGTTAATGTTCTTTATTTTTTCTTTTTTCTATAATTTTTTTTAATATGTTGACGTATCAGTTTTATTTTATTTTTCCTAATATACTTTTTTCTATTAAACATAAATATCAGACATTTAGGGTGACGAGCGCAAAACACACACTTAAATTCTGCTCGCTAGTCAAATATAGTATTCTAGTCAAATATAGTATAATATAATATCGTATCCACATGGATTGGATTTAAACAATATTCTTGTAGTTTCTACCTTGATTGATATTCAAGATGATCAACAATTGAGATTTATATGATTTCTAAATAAAATTAACTAAAAATCTAAAGCTATTGCTAATGACAATCGAACAAAGATAAGCAAGGAAGTTATCAGTGGGAGGAAATAGGGGTTGATAGGATAGGCACAAAATAATTATTTGGGATCTAACTCTAGATAATTCACTTCTAATGTTCAAGCGAGTCTATCGAATTCATTCAATTATTAGTTCAAGCGTTCAAGAAAAAATTCTCTCTCGATTAAGTCTTAACCTCACGAGATGAACCGATTTAAGCATGTGAAGATATGCAAGAATGCGTAATGGATTGGTCTTTAGGAAAACCTCTTTCGATTATTCTCCTAACTAGGTTTAATCAATGATTCAACTAGCCTCTTTCGATTACCAAGAAGAATTAATGAACTCAACCAACAATATAATGCAAAGATATCACAAATTATGCTTCTCTCGATTACATGAACTAGTGAGTATAGATGCAACAATTAAATCATCCAAAAATACTTCAATACATAAAACTAGAGTTATAATCCACAAACAATTATCAATACACCAAATCCATCAAACCCTAAAGAGAACTACTCCATAGATATGGAGCAATTCATCACAAATAAAGTTTAACATAAATTCAACCCAAACTCGGGGTTTTGAGCGAGGAAGGAATGATGAAATCCTTGTGCTCGTGTTCTTCCAACTCCTCCTTAGCCTCCTTAGGTTGAATATGTGTCAAAAGTTCATAAAATAATATTTTCCATGCATTTATACCAAGTAGGGTCGGGCTCAAACGAAATCACATTTTCCTAGCCGAAATAGGATATTTATTCTGTAAAAATACACAGGCGCACCGCATGGGGCGACGCGCCATATGGGGCATTAGTGGGGAAATCCAGAGAGCTAAGTTCTGACAGACAATAGGAAATTGCACACCCGCGGCCCCCCCACGCGCCGCAACAGTGGGAAATTCTTATAGTACAACTTTTTGCTTGATTTTTGACGTCCAGACTTGGTCCTCGACCCTCGAACACGATCCCGACTTAATCCCTTGGGCTTTTACTCAGACTTCAAAGCTCCAAACCACTCGAATCAGCTCCACAACATCTACATCACTCCTACAAGGCATAAAACACCCAGTAAGTGCAAAACACTACCAATTAAAGCTCAAAACAAGTAAAGTGCAGTGAATTAGAGGTCAATAATTGACTAAAATATGTAATTATAGCCTGCCATCATAAGGTATTGGAGATAATTCCTACCGAAAAGGAATTGAATTCAATGCCTTTAATTGGACAATTACCATGCAGCCGCAGTAGTTCGAAGGTATTGAATCCAGTTCCTTCAACTGATGAATCACCACGTAGTCGTAGTCGAGCAAAAGAAACCAATCGAACTCCTATAATTAGAGAATCATCTCGTACCCAGAGTCATTCTAAACGTTTTATAATGGCGTTTGATGATGAATTAGTTAACACAATATGTTGTGTAAGTTTTTTTTTTTTTTTTGTGTTTAGTCTGAAGTTTTTCATACTATTTTTTTTAATTATAGCATGTTCTATGTGATGTTTTTGTTCTGTATTTTGCTGAACTTCAACATTGTTTTTGAGCTGAAGTTTTTGTTCTATGTTTGTAAAACTACAATATATTTTGTCTGCAGTTTTTGTTCTATTTGTGATGAACTTCAGCATTCTAGGAATTGAAGTTTTATTTTGTGTTTTGTAAAAGTAAAGCATATTTTTTCTGCAGTTTTTGTTTTGTTTTTTATGAACTCCGGCATTCTTGGAGCTAAAATTCGGTTCTGTGTTTGTCAAACTATAACATTTTTTGTCTGAAGTTTTTTTTCTGTATTTGCTGAACTTCAGCATTCTTAGAGCTAAAGTTTTTTCTATATTTGTAAAACTACAACATGTTTCGTCTGAAATATTTGTTCTGTATTTGATGAACTTCAGCATTCTTAGAGCTTAAGTTTTGTTTAGTGTTTCTATTTCTGAAATTGTTGTGCTGTTTCTATTTCTATACTAGAGGGTAACGAGGGAGGTTAAAAACTATGCAACAGAAGAAAGGCGCATGATCGCGAAAGAAGTTGTTCAAGAGTTTTGATGGGACGAGCGATCTGTTATTGTGGACGAGGTTGTGAAAAAAGTCAAGGTGGACTTATTTATATAGAAGTCTTTTTTCCTGCTATTGTTATTCTTTTATTTAGAATAATCATTGTTAATACTTTTTTATAGGAATATTTTGATAAGAGGTTTGAAAAGTTGTTTGAGATTGTCGACAAGTCAAAAAGAAGAGATGACGGCAATGCAGATTTTGAATTCATGAACTATCGACAATATGATAGGATGAACGACTCCTTCGAACCTCAATCTGATATTAATACTGCTCATGATGGACTGCATAAAGTCGCAGCTGAAAATATAAGAGGTGAGCAAGTAGCTGTTGAAGGCCAAATTCAAGTATTCGAGCAAGTTCAATGTGTTGGACGGCAAGTTGAAGCAGATGGTTTTAGTATTGATAGACTGAGCAAAGTTGTTGGATATGATGAACATTTATCAACCGAGAATGTATGAAGCAAGAAATGTGCAGATAATGAAGTTATAGGTACTGAAGAACATGTACCAAGTTGTGATATGGATACTCCTATTTCAAAAGGCAATGCGTTTGCGGGTGCAGATGATGAACCTGTTGGTACTAAAGAACACGCACCGAGTGATGTGGGTACTCCCATTGGAAAAGGCAATGCATTTGCGGAAGCTGGAGCATTGAATGAAGCTGGAGCTGCTGAGATCGACAAAGGTATGCAGTCTGGCGATAGTGCAGTGAAAGGTAAATGTAACGATACGATCGGTCATTTTGAGATCTAGCATGTCGTTTGACGGTTTGAGTCCTTGAGTAGCTTCACTTCAGGTATTATGACTTGTACGTGTGGTCGGAATTGAATTTCGGGGAGTTAAGAGTTTATTTGGAAAGAAAATTCTAATTTCTGAAGCTTTAAGTTAGAAGAATTGACTAAGGTTTGACTTTTGAGTAAACGACCTCATAATCATAATTTGAAGGTTCCAATAGGATCGTATGATGATTTCGGACTTGGGTGTATATTCGGGTTGAGTATCAGATCACCCGGGAGCGTTTCGGCGCTCATTATGAAAGGTTGATATTTTAAAAGATTAAGAAATACCTAAATTTTGTTTGAAGTGGGATTTTGATGTATCGATGTCCGTTTGGGATTCCGAGCCAAATAACTTTGTTATGTTATTTATGACTTATGTGCAAATTTGGGGTCAATCAGACTTGATTCGATGGGTTTCGGCGTCGAATGTAGAAGTTTGAAGTTCTAAAGTTCATTAAGCTTGAATTGGGGTGCGATGCAGGATTTTAGCATTGTTTGATGTGATTCGAAGGCTCGACTAAGTTCGTATTGTATTTTGGGATGTGTTGGTATATTTGGTTAAGGTCTTAAGGGCCTCGGGTGGATTCCGGAGGATTAAATGATTGAATTTGGCCTTAAGAAATTGCTGGTGGCAACACATCTGGTGTAACCGCACCTACGAGGTTTTGGCCATAGATGCGGCACCACAGAAGTGGTAGGGAGTGAGCTGGAGGGGATTCGCAGGTGCGAGGAGTTTGCCGGTCTAGCAGATGCGGGAGAGGGGGCGCAGAAGCGGAAGTGGCCTGGGGCTGGGATTGCAGAAGCGAGCAGGTGGACCACAGAAGTGGAGACGCACCTGCGGCGGATCAATCGCAGAAGCGGGAAGTGTGAGAGGGCTATTTCGCAGAAGCGACAAGGTTGCCGCAGAAGCGAGTCCGCAAAAGAGGATCTGCGGAGCCGCAGAAGCGGCTAATGGACCGCAGATGCGAGAGGTTGCTGGGCTATGAAATTTTGTTTTAATAAAAATGGGGTTTGGTCCCTTTTCTTCCATATTTCACTTGGTTGGGGCGATTTTGGAGAGCTTCAAGGGGAGATTTTCATCAAGCAATACAAGGTAAGTGATTCCCACCTATTACAAGTTAAATACATGATTTGTATAAGGATTTAAACATGGAAATTAGTATAAATTGTGGGGGTTTTGGTAGAAAGCTTAAGAATTTGGTATTTTTAGATTTTGACCACGAAATTGGATGTGGAATTGAGAATAAATTATATATTTGAGTTCGTAATGTTACGGTCAAGATTTATCGTCATTAAATTTCGGAATCAGGGCACGTGGGCCCGAAGGTGGATTTTATAGACTTTTCGAGCGGAGTTGAGAATTTGTTTAAATTGGTTAATTATGGGTATTAGAGTATCTTTTTATTGGTTTACACATTGTTTGGATAGTTTTGGATCGACGGGCTTTGTTATGTGTTACTTGTTGTGGGGGATACGTACGTACCAGGTAAAGAGAGTCCGTGCGTAGCTAGATTCATGTTATGTCCGGGTAGACTTAGGTCTCCACCATGCTATAGTTGTACTACTTGAGTTGTCTCGTGCCTATTAAATTCCTTTATTTTACATTACAACTTGAGACTAGACTTACGTAGAGTGATAGACTTGCTGTTGTAGAGATTTGACGGGCTTCATGATAAGATGCAGATTACTTGTACTCTCATTACGAAATTCTCCCGCGTTATGCGTTCTCATCGACAAGTTCCCTTAAAAATCTATAACTCACATGACTATTCGTGAGTGGGGTCGAGGACCCATCAAAGTTTCTTATTCTAATGGGATTGGGACGTTCGCCTCGACAGGATAGATACTTCTATGGTTCGTGTCGTTCGACCCTCGGCAGTGCGCACACTATAATGGGATCGGGTCGTACGCCTCGGCAGGATTATGTACCACACTCTCATGGGAGCGGGTAGTTCGCCTCGATAATAAAATATATGTATCTATGGTGCCTCGGAATTTCTATAAAATATTCTTATGAAATCGTGCGTAATAATTGGCAAGAAGCCAACATATCTTTGAGCCTTTCCCGATTGAACTGTGATGACCTATCTGGTAAGGTCCATTATATACATACTCTGATTGAGGAGGTAGCCACTAGCTGAGAGTTTGAGTTATTGCTGAGAGGAGAATCGTACCACATATTATACTTGTTATTTCACTTATTTACTCTGTCTCACACCTGTTTACTTTTACTGTATCTGTCTTATTGGACCACTAGTAAGTGGATGTCGACCCATCGTCACTACTTCT
The DNA here is from genome assembly GCF_000390325.3 of Nicotiana tomentosiformis. Classification (NCBI taxonomy): domain Eukaryota; kingdom Viridiplantae; phylum Streptophyta; class Magnoliopsida; order Solanales; family Solanaceae; genus Nicotiana; species Nicotiana tomentosiformis. Next base: position 34,256,054 of record NC_090820.1, on the reverse strand, counting down.
CTGGAGTTAGGCTAGATACTTACTGGGTACACGTTGATTTACGTACTCATACTACACTTGCTGCACTTTTTGTGTAGGTACACATATGTCCGGTGGTCTTTGGGCACAAAGGCGCGGCCATTTCGGGGACTTTACCGTGAGCTATATTTCATGTTACGATCCACATCCTGCAGAGTCTCCATCATAGTTATTCATATTTTCCTGTCTAACTTGTATTCCAAACATATGTTGTATTTTATTATATTTTCTAGTTGATGATCATGCACGTGTGACACCGGGTTTTGGGAGTTCCTACGGGTTGTTCACTATCGTAGTTTGTGTAGATTCTGTTTCACACCATCTCATTAATAAAAATTATGATTTTAAGGTACTAGAAAGAATAATTAAATTGACTAATCACTGTTGGCTTTCCTGACGGCGGTGTTAGGTGCCATCACGACCACTGGTGGATTTTGGGTCGTGCCATCACAACCACAGAAAAGTGATTTCATTGTGATGCGGTGTCATCGTCCTTGTTTGAACGCATTTCGATTCGCCGGTGTTATGGTCTCCTTTGATTTTTCTTTCAGGGAAGGGTGTTGTGAAATGGTACCTAGGAAGCGGTTGTCAGAGATAGCGGGGTGTAGCGGTTTCAGAACCGAATGAGTGTTTCTAATGTCGATGGCTCGAGAAAGATGATCTTCTAGGAGGCTTAGAGTTGGTAACAATCTATTAGTTGGGGTGTACATGTATGGATTTGATTTGAGGCAACAGTTGGGCAGCGAAGTATGAGGAAGGACATGGCGGGAGGTGTTTCGCGGTGGCTGAAGTACTAGCAGGTTAAATATGAAAAGCAGAGATTGAGAAGTTGCTCAAAGGAGATGGTTTAACCAAAGTAAGAGTGGCAGATTAACATATGAATTTTGTGGTAGGATAGTTGCGTGCCTTGAGAAAGTGTAGAACGGTTTGGGAATCGTGATGGAAGGTGATTTGGCCTACAGGTTTTATTTGGAATGGAGGTCACTATACGAGAAAGATTGTATATGGCAGAAAAGTGTTTGCTTGAAATGAAGAGGGGTTTGAAGATTTGATTATCGTTTCGGAAGGTATTGTTGAACTTTCAGTTGATGCCAATAGGGAAGGATCGGACTTATACAACTTGTAGGCGAGCATGAGCTCAGGAGGATTTACTGATTACATGGCAGTTGTACCCAGTGCAGCGTCGTTGGATGACGTCGGTAAGGAATTCCACAGGTGGGTTATCTCCTGTGAGTAGGTTAGCGATTGCGTGATGTCGATGAAGCTTCTGCGAAAAATACTACTTGCCACCCGGTAAGAGGTCGAATATGTGATTGTGACTGGTAATTCAGAATGTTCATGAAAAGCTTAGCAAAAGACTTCGAGGAATTTGGCGGGTTAACGGTACGGGATCATAGTAAATGAGAAGGAAGAATCCTCGCGGGTTCCGGGTTTATGTAATGGTAGCTTAAAGCTAAGTGGGGAATCCCCACCGTCTACGATTGTATCGCGTGGTTATCTGCTTGTGCATTTTCTGGTTATCAATGCATTGGTGGATAATTTGTGACTAAGAAAGGGAAATATCAAGAGTAATTCGAGCAGAGAAATTGATAAATGTGTGCTATATTTTGCCTTATCGATTCATGTGCAACTTTTGGGAAGACTCAGAGAGTATGCTTTGTGGATGTGATGTACAAGGAAAAGAATTCAGCCGGTTGCTTCTTTGAGAGGGTGTTCATGTGCTCGAAGAGCGTTGGAGTTGGTTAGATTCGGGATCAGGTTAGAGTGGGTGACTCTCAACAACGGTCCTAGTGGGTTCAAGAATTAAGGTGCAGTGCCTAAGGATTTCAGGTCTATTATGTGGTTAAGGATCGAGTTTTTGCAGTGTATTATGAACGAGTCTTGGATTTTTCTATGTTATCAGCGGGTATGCGGTGCTGTATTGGAATAAAGGAAGAAATAGCTTCGGATTCGCGGAAGGTTTTGCAAAATGGGTGTACCAGTTGGAGATGCTTCGGTATTTCTATAAAATATTCTTATGAAATCGTGCGTAATAATTGGCAAGAAGCCAACATATCTTTGAGCGTTTCCCGATTGAACTGTGATGACCTATCTGGTAAGGTCCATTATATACATACTCAGATTGAGGAGGTAGACACTAGCTGAGAGTTTGAGTTATTGCTGAGAGGAGAATCGTACCACATATTATACTTGTTATTTCACTTATTTACTCTGTCTCACACATGTTTACTTCTATTGTATCTGTCTTATTGGACCACTAGTAAGTGTCGATGTCGACTCCTCATCTCTACTTCTTTGGGGTTAGGCTAGATACTTACTGTGTACGTGTTGATTTACGTACTCATACTACACTTGCTGCACTTTTTTGTGCAGGTACACATATGTCCGGTGGTCTTTGGGCGCAAAGGCGCGACCATTTCAGGGACTTTACCGTGAGCTGCATTTCATGTTACGATCCGCAGCCTGCAGCGTATCCATCAGAGTTATTTATATTTTCCTCTCTAACTTGTATTCTAGATAGATGTTGTATTTTATTATATTTCCTAGTTGATACTTATGCACTTGTGACACCGGGTTTTGGGGGTTTCTATGGGTTGTTCACTATCGTAGTTCGTGTAGATTCTATTTCACACCATCTCATTAATAAAAAATATGATTTTAAGGTACTAGAAAGAGTAATTAAATTGACTAATCATTGTTGGCTTGCTTGACGACGGTGTTAGGTGCCATCACGACCACTAGTGGATTTTGGGTCGTGACAGTAAACGTCAAGGTATTCTATACATCACGAACTTATTACATTTGATCCAAGTTTTTATTTTCAGTTTGAAATTACATACTTTCTTTTCTTTTTTGTGATTTTTGATGATTATTCAGAAAGACTCGATGCAGCCGGAAAAAAAAAATTGTGAGCTCATTCGGCTATATGAAAAAGGAGTAATACATCTCTTCACACATGTTGGCTCACAGACATGTGTGAAGTGTCTTTGTAGTATTTTCAAAATTTAGTTAGTATTATTTAATATTTTTGCCTTTTTTTTGCATGAAGATATAGGCATATATGAGGGTAATGCAAGCGGATCCATTGGTATGCAAACACCATCTGTGTCGCAACACTTAGACCAGGTAGTTATCTGTTGCAATTCAATTACAAGGCTTTTTTTTGACTAATGTGTGTTTGTATCAGTTACATTTATGTATATATTTTCCTTATTTTTGCAGATCTCATTTGATGCATCACAACTTCTTCCAAATCCTAAGAGAAGGAAGCTGTCCAGTTCTCCTAACATTTTGCGTGACACCAGTGATATCCCCAACTTCAATTTATGTTCATTTTCACTGGGTAGTACACAAAAGACTGGTTCATAAGGTAATTCTGCTACTGTTGTTGTTGGTGAAGAGAGATAAGAAGATCATGAACAATAGGGAGTTGGAGAAGTATCTGTCCCTATGGCTGTGGATTTTGCTCCTGCTGCTGAACCGCAACAGTTAGTTGCGACTGAGCAGCAGGAGCAACAAGCAAAAAAGAAAACCAACTAAAGTAGGGAAAAATATTCGCATGGAGATTATTTGGTTGAAATCTTCTAACGTCATTCCTAAACAAAAGGCAAGGGGGCAATATTGGAAAGCAGGAAAGACTACACGAAGATGTCCCTTCCATTATGTCAATTAAGACATCGGATTGATGCAGCGATTTACAGACTGGTTGAAGACGGATGCCGGGGAATATGATTCCATGTCATTCAGATTAGCTGAAATTGATATTCCAAAGTCATTCTTTACCGAGCTTGTGGTCCCTTACTCTGATCTTGTGGATGGTGTAAGTTATTAAGTTTGTTTTTGAATTGCTTTTGAACTGTAGTTTCTAAAACTTCAAGCTTATGTTTGTTTTATTGTTTTTGTACTGTAATTTGGTAAACTTCAGACTTATGCATGCTTAAGTTTTTTAGTTCATTTGCTAAAACTTCATACTAAAAGATACTTTTGTCCTGCAGTCTCTAGTTTTTTTATAAGTTTTTTCTAAACTTCAGACTTATACATGCTGAAGTTTTTTAGTTCATTCCCTAACACTTCATACTAAACATGCTAAAGTGTTTGTCCTTCAGTCTCTAGTTTTGTAATGAGTTTTTTCTAAACTTTAAATTAAACATGCTGAAGTTTTTTAGTTTATTTCCTAACACTTCGTACTGAACATGCTTAAGTTTTTGTCATGGAATTTGTAGTTTTGTAATGAGTTTCTTCTAAGCTTTATACTTATGCATGCTGAAGTTTTTTAGTTCATTTCCTTACACTTCATACTAAACATGCTTAAGTTTTTATTTTGTAGCCTGTAGTTTTGTAATGATTTTTTTTCTAAACTTCATACTTATGCATGCTGAAGTTTTTTATTTCATTCCCTAATACTTAATACTAAACATGTTTAAGTTTTGTCCTACAGTCTGTAGTTTTATAATGAGTTATTTTTCTAAACTTCAGACTTATACATTCTGTCCCGACCCAATTCTGGTTTAGGCCGTGATGGCGCCCAACACCGTTGCTAGGCAAGCCAACAATGGACAATCTAGTGATTTCCATTTTTAATAAGTTTTTCACACATCTAACTTTCCTTAAATTTTTAAAAAAATTAACAAATAACGGAATTTAAAGTGAGCAAAACGAAAGCAACTAAATGAAATCATAACCGTATAAATACAACCCAAAAATCATAAGTCTACTAGTGTGTTCCAAGACCCGATGTCACAAGTATATGGGATAGTAGTAGAATATACAAAATAACTCTAATCTACTGCCTGAAATGGAATAGACAGAACAAATAAACAAAATAAAGACCCCGACTGCTGCAAAACGGCTCGGAAGCGCAACTCACCGTATAGTCTCGTAGCGGGGATCAAATATGCGCACCGAACTGGTAACCAGATGTACCTGCCTCAGATCCTGCACAGTCAAGTGCATAAGTGTAGCGTGAGTACATAAACAACATATACCTAGTAAGTATCCAGTCTAACCTCGGATAAGTAGTGACGAGGGGCCGACTTTGATACTTACTATGGGCCAACAATGATATATCAAATTTTATACTAAGCATGGATTTCATGAACAATACTGAAAGCTTAAATATCCGCAAATATTAAATCCCAAGTTTAGTTTCATTATTTAAGAGGTCCTATTTCAAGGAATTTTAAGAAATATAAATCATGAATAGTTCCAAAGATTTTCATGCGCATATTATACCGAGGTTGTATGGCCAAATCCAACTTAATATTTAAACTGTGCACTGCTGAGGGTCGAACGGCACTAACCATAGATACATCTATCTACTATCGAGGTGTTCGGCCCACTCCACAAATAGAAAACATTTCAAATAACACACAAATTCTCATTTATAATCAAGTGTTCCATTCGCAACTTTAAGTAAATGAATTTAACCTTTTACAATTCTTTTATCAACTTCCAATATGACTTAAGCAATTAACTCAACAAGTAGAAGTGCAAACATTTCAAGTATAGCATGGTATGGGTCCTAGACTACACGTACAATAGCATAATTAGTAGCTATGTACGGACTCTTGTCACCTCGTACGTACGTAGCCCCCATACGTAGGAGCACATATTAGTTATAATTTACCTATGGGGTTAATTCCCTCTTATAAGGTTAGAAAAGAGACTTACCTCATCTCAAGGCCTACTTTTCGGTCCAAGATTTGTGCCCCACCCTCAATTTGGCACCAAACGACTCGAAACTAGTCAAATGTTATATGAAATAATTAATACATGCTTAAAAGTTCATACCCTAACTATCAAAATAATTTCCCAAGCCTATTTGCAAAAATCCTACCACATGCCTGAATTCCGAAAATGTTTGAAGAAAGTTGTTACCCATAACCTTATGAACTCAAATATATAATTTTTACTAAATTCCATAGCAAATTTCGTGGTTAAATCTCATTTTATCAAAAACCTAGGTTTTCACTTAAACCCATAATTGTTTTTCACTAATTTACATGTTATTAGCTACCCTGAATCTATGTATTTAACTCAAGATTGGTAGAACTCACTTACCTCCAAGTGCTAGGTGAAATTCCCTCCTTAAAAGCTCTCAAATCGCCAAAGAGTGAAAGGAAAATGTGATAAAAATGGCCTAAGTCCCGTATTAAATGAACCCTCACTGCCCAGTGATTTTCGCACCTGCGGTGCCTTGGCCGCATCTGCGGTCTCGCACCTGTGATAATTGCCTTGCAGGTGCGTTTTTCCCTCACCTGACCTTACTCCGCATCTGCGGACATAAGGGCCCGCTTCTGCGAGCCTAGCCGCACCTGCGACCACAACTCTCGCACCTGCGGTCACGCAGGTGCGCCCAATCTTCCGCATCTACGGTTCCGGGGTTTCCCTCGATATTTCACTTCTGTGGCTCGTAGATCGCATCTGCAAGCCCGAACCTGTGGCTGGACAAGCGCAAATGTGATTATGATAGATCTGGGAGCTTTAGTTGATGCTCTAAGCTCCCAACTTGGCCCGAGCCTCGTCCGATCGGCACTCGGGGCCCCCGGGGCCCCGCCCGAACATACCATCAATTTTGAAATCATAAAACGGACTTTCTCGAACTCTCGGAATGCCTGAAACAACATTAAAACTAAGAATCGCACCCCAAAACTCATTGAATCAAACTTATAAACTTTAAGTTCTTCAATTTACTCCAAATGCGCCGAAACGTACTTAAACTACCCGTATTGACACCAAAATTTGTGTGCAAGTCTTAAATGACATTACGGAACTATTCCCAATCTCGAAATTCTATTTGGACCTCGATATCACCAAAACCCGCTCCAGACCAAATTTAAAGAACTTTTAAAACCTTCAAAGAACCAACCTTCACTATTAGGCGCCAAAACGCTCCCGGATCATCCAAAACCCGATCCGAACATACGCCGAAGTTCGAAATCATCATACGTACCTATTGGAACCTTCAAATCCTGATTTCAAGATCGTTTTCTCAAAATGTTGACCTTAGCCAACCTTAAGGAACCAAGTGTCCCGATTTCAACCCGAACCCTTCCAAATCCCGAACTAACCATCCCGCAAGTCATAAAACAGTAAAAGCAGGTACGTGAAGTCTTATTTAGGGGGAACAGGGTTCTAAAAACCAAAACGACCGCACAGGTCGTTACATTCTCCATCTCTTAAACAAACTTTCGTCCTCGAACTGGTTTAGATTCATACCTGGAGTGCTAAATAAGTAGGAATATCTGCTCCGCATGTCCTCCTCGACTGGTTGGCCCCTCCACTGAACCTTTACCGCTAAAATCCTCTTGGATCTCAACTGGCTATCCTCCCTATTAACAATGGCAATTGGCTCCTCTTCATAACCCAAACTCTCATCTAACTGAATCGTGCTGAAGTCTAACACATGCGACAAATCGGGATGATACCCCTGGAGCATCGACACGTGGAAAACCGGGTGAACTCCCGATAGGCTGGGAGGCAAAGCAAGCTCATAAGCAACCTCCCCAACTCTCCTCAACACCTCAAATGGGCCTATAAACCTTGGGCTCAACTTGACCTTCTTTCCGAATCTCATAATCCCTTTCATCGGCGAGACTTTCAAGAGAACCTTCTCGCCCTCCATAAACGATAAATCACACTCCTTCTGATTCGCGTAAATCTTCTGTTCGGACTGAGCTGTGCGAAGCCGCTCCTGAATCAACTTTACCTTTTCCAAGGCATCCTTCACCAAATCAGTCTCATACAACCTAGCCTCACCGGGCTCAAACCACCCAATATGAGAACGGCACCGCCGACCATATAAAGCCTCGAATGGAGCCATCTCGATGCTGGACTGATAGCTGTTGTTGTAAGAAAACTCAGCCAAAGGCAAGAATCGATCCCACTACCCTCCAAAGTTAATCACACATGCTCTGAGCATGTCCTCTAATATCTGAACTGTCCGCTCTGACTAATCGTCGGTCTGCGGATGAAATGATGTGCTGAGCTCTACGCGAGTCCCTAACTCACTTTGTACCGCTCTTCAGAAATGTGATGTAAACCGAGGACCTCTGTCTAAAATGATGGAAATGGGAATACCATGCAGCCGAACTATCTCCTGGATATAAATCTGAGCCAATCTCTCTGAGGTATATGTAGTCATCATAGGAATAAAGTGTGCTGACTTGGTCAATCTGTCTACAATGACCCAAACTGCATCAAACCTCCGCAAAGTCTGCGGCAACCCAACTACGAAGTCCATAGTGATGCGCTCCGACTTCCACTCGGGTATAGTCATCTGCTGGAGTAGGCCTCCTGGCCTCTGGTGCTCATACTTAACCTGCTGACAATTTAAGCATCTTGCTACATACTCAACTATGTATTTCTTCATCCGCCGCCACCAATAATGCTGCTTCAGGTCACGATACATCTTCGTAGCACCTGGGTGAATGGAATATGGGGAATTGTGTGCCTCCTCTAGGATCCTCTCCCTCAAGCCATCGACATTAGGAACACATAGATGACCCTGGAGTCGCAGAACACCATCTTCACCAATAGAAACCTCCTTGGCACCACCCTATAGTACCGTCTCTCTGAGAACCGCCAAGTGCGGATCATCAAACTGTCGAGCCTTGATCTGCTAAAATAGTGAAGACTGTGCAATGACGCATGCAAGAACTTGGCTGGGCTCCGAAATATCCAATCTCACGAGTCTGTTAGCCAAGGACCAAATGTCCAAGGCTAGTGGCCTCTCCTCTACTGAAATGAATGCCAAGCTACCCATACTCTCTACCTTTCGGCTCAAGGAATCAACGACCACATTCGCCTTGCCCGGATGATAAAGAATAGTGATGTCATAATCCTTCAGTAACTCAAGCCATCTGCGCTGCCTCAAATTGAGATCCCTTTGCTTGAACAAATGCTGCAAGCTGCGATGATTAGTGTAAACCTCACAGGACACCCCATAAAGGTAATGCCTCCAGATCTTAAGAGCATGAACAATCGCGGCTAACTCTAGGTCATGCACAGGGTAATTCCTCTCATAAATCTTCAGCTGACGTGAAGCATATGTAATAACTCGCCCCTCCTGCATCAATACACAACCCAAACCAATGCGTGAAGCGTCGCAATAAACTGTATACATCCCCGAACTAGAAGGCAATACTAGAACCGATGTTGTAGTCAAAGCTGTCTTGAGCTTCTGAAAGCTCGCCTCACAATCCTCGGACCAACGGAACTGAGCACCCTTCTGGGTCAATCTAGTAAAAGGTGCTGCAATAGATGAAAAGCCCTCCACAAACCAGCGATAATAACCTGCTAATCCCAACAAACTCCTGATCTCAGTCGCCGAAGTGGGATGAGGCCAACTCTGAACTGCCTCAATATTCTTGGGATCCACCTTGATACCCTCGCCTGATACCACATACCGCAAGAATGCCACGAAATCTAACCAAAACTCACACTTGGAGAACTTAGCATATAACTTCTGTTCCCGCAAGGTCTGAAGCTCTACTCTCAAATGTTGTTCATGCTCCTCCATGCTACGTGAGTAAATCAAGATATCATCAATGAAGACAATAACAAAGTAATCAATATAAGGCCTGAACACCCTGTTCATCAGGTCCATAAACGTCGTTGGGGCATTGGTCAAGCCGAAGGACATCACTAGAAACTCATAATGGCCATATCTAGTATAGGAGGCGGTCTTCGGAACATCTGAGTCTCGAATCTTCAACTGATGGTACCCCGATCTCAAGTCAATCTTAGAAAACACCCTAGCACCCTACAACTGGTCAAACAAATCATAAATACGTGGCAACAAGTACTTGTTCTTAATGGTGACTTTGTTCAACTAGCGGTAATCAATGCACATCTGCATAGTCCTATCTTTTTTCTTCACAAATAATACTGGTGCACCCTAAGGTGATACACTCGGCTTGACAAACCCCTTTGCTAGCAACTCCTCTAGTTGTTCTTTCAACTCCTTCAATTCTTTCAGAGCCATACAGTATGGTGGGATAGATATAGGCTGAGTGCCTGGAGCCAAGTCAATACAGAAATCAATATCACGATCTGGTGGCATGCCTGGAAGGTCCGAAGGAAATACATCGGCTAACTCCCAAACTACTGGCACTGAATCAATCGTCAGAGACTCTGCGGTAGTATCCCGAACATAGGCTAGATAAGCGAAGCAACCCTTCTCGACCATATGTCGAGCCTTCATAAAAGATATAACTCGACTATATGTACTGACAGATGAACCCTTCCACTCCAACCTCGGCAGCTCTGGCATCGCTAAGGTGACAGTCTTGGCATGACAGTCAAGAATGGAGTGATATGGAGATAGCCAGTCCATGCCCAGGATGACCTTAAAATCAGTCATATCAAGCAACAGAAGATCTGCCCTAGTCTCATATCCACAAAATGTAACCACGCAGGACCGATAGATCTGATCCACAACAACAAAATCGTCCACATGAGTGGACACATAAACATGAGTACCCAAGGACTCAGGAGGAATATCCAGAAATATGAGCTAACAGGGATGACACATACGAATAGGTAGATCCTGGATCAAATAATACTGAAGCATCCCTACTACAGACAGAGATAATACCTATGATCACGATATCTGAGGTACTGCATCTGGTCTAGCCGAAAAAGCATAAAATTTGGCTGGAGCGCCACTTGGTTGGCCTTCGCCTACCTGACCTCCACCTCTGGGACAACCTCTACCCACCTGCCCTCTGCTTCTGGGCAGCCGGACGGCTGGTGCGGCTATTGGAGCTGTAATCATGGGCTGCTGGCCCTGCTACACCGCCTTGCCCCGAAGCTTGGGGCAAAATCTTTGCACATGACTAAGATCCCCGCACTCAAAACAGCCTCTCGGCACGGTGATCTGCTGCCCTGAAGTCTGATCCCGATGGCCTGAATACCCACCAGAAGAACCCTGAATAGCTGGTGGGCGATATGAACTCTCTGGCATGGCACTGAAGTAAGCACTAGAAGAACCCTGATGACCGGAGTACCCATTGGAAGGACCTTGAATAGCTGGCGGTCGGTAAGAACTCTCTGGCATAGCGCTGAAATAGGGTCACGCTGGAGCACCCCGTGGAGGTGGCGGTACTGGATATGAGGACCTACTGAGCTGACCCCTCCTGAACTGACCTCTGCTCCCAGCTGGGGCACCTCAAAACTCCCCAGAGTAACGGACCCTCTTGTCCTACTGCATCTGCTCCCTACCCCTCTGGCGATAGCCCTCGATCCTCCGAGCAATCTCCACTACTAGCTGGTAGGAAGTCCCCATCTCTACCTCTCGGGCCATACTAGCCTAAATACCTAAGTGCAACCCTACAACAAACCTCTACACCCGCTCCGCCTCAGTAGGGAGTATTATGAGTGCATGTCGAGACAGCTCAGAGAACCTCGCCTCATAATATTTCACGGACATTTGACCCTGCTGGAGCTGCTCAAACTGGAATAACAACTCTTCCCTCTGAGAGGGTGGAATATACCTATCCAAAAATAGGCGTGTGAACTGTTCCCAAGTCATGGGAGGAGAATCTGCTGGTCTACCAAGAAGATAAGAGTTCCACCACCTATGTGCTCGACCCTCCAACTAAAAGGTAGTGAAATCCACCCCATGAGACTCCAATATCCTCATGTTGTGCAGTCTGTCCCTGCACCTATCAATAAAGTCTCGAGGATCCTCGTGTCACTCACCTACAAAGACCGGAGGGTGAAGCCTAGTCCATCTGTCTAAAAGCTTCTGTGGCTCGCCGACCGCAGCTAGTCTAGGCTCAGGTACAACTGCTGCGACTGGCTGGGCTCCGCCCACGAGGAGAGTGCCCGGGGTATGATAAACAGCGGCTGCATGCCTAGGAGCCTGAGCGGTAGGGGTCTGTTCTCCCCTTCTCGCCTGAGAGGTGGCGTGGTCCGCTGGAAATAAACCAGCCTGAGTCATAGTGTCCATGAACCGCAGCATACGACCCATGACCTCCTGAAAGCCCGGTGCTAACATGAAATCTACCGGGGCTGGCTCTGCTGCGGGCACCTCGCCCTTCTCCTCAATGATGGGATCCACCACTGGATTCGCTGGTGGTGCAACTGGGGCAGCTCTGGGACGTCCTTGTCCCCTACTTCGGGACGGTTCCCTCCCCCAGCCTCTGGTTTGACCTCTAGCAATGGGGGGAGCAGCTCCTCCCGGGTCTGGAACGTCCGCCGTACGCGTTCTCACCATATGTGAGAGAATGAGAGAAAGGAACTTAGTATACCATCAACTACATGATAGGAGATGAATAAAGAGTAGTTTTCTAACACCCTATAGCCTCTCGAAGATAAGCACGAATGTCTCTGCACCGATCCGCAAGACTCTATTAGGTCTGCCCATAACTTGTGAGACCTACGTGAACCTAGTCCTCTGATACCATGTTGTCACGACCCAATTCTGGTTTAGGCCGTGATGGCGCCCAACACCGTTGCTAGGCAAGCTGATAGTGGACAGTCTAGTTCCATTTTTAATAAGTTTTTCAAACAGCTAACTTTCATTAAATTTTAAAAAATTTAACAAATAACGGAATTTAAAGTGAATAAAACGAAAGAAGCTAAATGAAATCATAACCATAGAAATACAACCCAAAAATCATAAGTCTACTAGTATATTCCAAGACCCGATGTCACAAGTATATGGGCTACTAGTAGAATATACAAAAGAATTCTAATCTGCTGCCTGAAATGGAATAGACAGAACAAATAAACAAAAGAAAGACCCCGGCTGTTGCAGAACGACTCGTAGTCTCATAGCGAGGATCAAATATGAGCACCAAACTGGTGACCAGATATACCTACCTCAGTTCCTACACAGTCAAGTGCAGAAGTGTAGCATGAGTACATAAACAATATGTACCCAGTAAGTATCCAGTCTAACCTCGAAGAAGTAGTGACGAGGGGTCGACTTTGACACTTACTCTGGGCCAACAATGATATATCAAATTTTATACTAAGCATGGATTTCATAAACAATACTGAAAGCTCAAATATCAAGAAATGGTAAATTCTTCTTTCGCAAATATTAAATCCCAAGTTTAGTTTCACTATTTAACAACTCTTATTTCAAGGTATTTTAAGCAATATAAATCATGATTAGTTCCAAAGATTTTCATGCGCATATTATGTCGAGGTTGTACGGCCCAATCCAACTTAATATTTAAACTGTGCACTGCCGAGGGTTGAACAACACGAACCATAGATGCATCTATCTACTACCGAGGCATTCGGCCCGCTCCACAAGTAGAAAATATTTCAAATAACACACAAATTCTCATTTATAGTTAAGTGTTCCATTCACAACTTTAAGTAATTGAATTTAACCTTCTACAATTCTTTAATCAACTTCCAATATGACTTAAGCAATTAACTCAACAAGGAGTGTAAACATTTCAAGTATAGCATGGTATGGGTCCTAGACTACCCGAACAATAGCATAATTAGTAACTACGTACGAACTCTCGTCACCTCGTACGTATGTAGCCCCCACACATTGGAGCATATATTAGTTATAATTTACCTATGGGGTTAATTCCCTCTTGTAATTTAGAAAAGAAACTTACCTCATCTCAAGGCCTACATTTCGGTCCAAGATTTGTACCCTACCCTCAATTTGGCACCAAACGACTCGAAACTAGTCAAATGTTATATGAAATAAGTAATACATGCTTAAAAGTTCATACCCTAACTATCAAAATGATTTCCCAAGCCTATTTGCAAAAATCCTAAAACTCACCCCGGGCCCACGTGCCCGGATTCTGAAAATGTTTGAAGAAAGTTGTTACCCATAACCTTATGAATTCAAATATATGATTTTTACTAAATTCCATAACAAATTTCGTGGTTAAATCTCATTTTATCAAAAACCTAGGTTTTCACTTAAACCTATGATTTGTTTTCACTAATTTACATGTTATTAGCTACCCTTAATCTATGTATTTAACTCAAGATTGGTAGAAATCACTTACCTCCACGTGCTAGGTGAAATCCCCTCCGTAAAAGCTCTCAAATCGCCTAAGAGTGAATGAAAAATGTGATAAAAATGGCCTAAGTCCTGTATTAAATGAACCCTCACTGCCCAGCAATTTTCGCACCTGCGGTCTCGCACCTGCGCCAATTGCCTCATAGGTGCGTTTTTCCCTCACCTGGCCATACTCTGCATCTGCGGATAGAAGGGGCCGCTTCTGCGAGCCTAGCCGCACCTGCGACCACAGCTCTCGCACCTGCGGTCACGCCGGTGCACCCAATCTTCTGCATCTGCGATTCCGAGGATGCCCTCGATATTTCTCTTCTGCAACTTGTGGCTCGCAGATGCGAGCCCGTACCTGCGGTTGGCCAAGCACATGTGCGATTATGACAGATCTGGGAGCTTCAGTTGTTGCTCTAAGCTCCCAACTTGGCCCGAGCCTCGTCCGATCGGCACTCGGGGCCCAGCCCGAACATACCATCAAGTTTGAAATCATAAATCGGACTCGCTCGAACTATTGGAACGCCCGAAACAACATTAAAATGAAGAATCACACCCCAAAACTCGTTGAATCAAACTTATAAACTTCAAGTTCTTCAATTTACTCCAAATGCGCCGAAACGTACTTAAACTATCCGAAAGAGAATCCAGTACTTCTTGGTCGTGAATATCTGAACTGGTTGTTTGCTGCTCAAGAATTCTTGTTTAGGCAGTTCATACCATCCATACATAGTGTTTTGATCTAAGATTTCAATTCTTCCGTGTTTCAGCAGTAACATATTCTTCCATGGAGCTAAGGTCCAAAATATGGAAGAAACAAGCGTTTCCACGACTCTACCACCCAGTCAATTCTGTTCCACTTAATCCCTCTTTCATGGCCACATATCTTTCCGGCTAAGGAATGGGAAATCTTTCTCCTGTTACATGAATCCAATTTTCATTTCATCCGGGAAAAGCCATCTTTTTCTCAACAATGTCTTTGTCATTTGATCCAATAGCGTTCCGTTAGATAGGAACAGATTTGATAAATACTGATAACTCTCGGATAGAGTATTAGAACGGAAAGATCCATTAGATAATGAACTGTTGGTTCTAAGCCATCTCTGACGATTAATCAACAATTCGAAGTGCTTTTCTTGCGTATTCTTGATAAACCAGCGTTTATATATAGATGTAGGAGGATCTGTTTGGGAAGTAAGAAGCCCCTTTGACATCTCTTCATCTGCAAATAATTCTCGATGTGAAAACACAGAGCCAGGGGGCTGATCTTTGAATAGGAAAAAGAGTGGATCTGCAGGGTCCCAAATGAATTGGCTTATTCGAAAAAGGCCTTGTTCTTTGGAAGATCTATCTCGTGTCTGGTACTGCATGGTTCCACTCTGCAAGAACTCCGAATCATTCTCTTGAAGCTCATCCTCTTCATCATAAATGATCCGCTTGCCCCGAAATGACTTGGACCAATAGGGAAATCCCAAACGTTTTTTAGTTCATTTCCTAAACTTATTTTTACTTTGAATATATTGTGGTTAAGTTCACATATTTTCTTTTGTTATCATTCATTTGTAGCATATTGATGTGGGCGTATATTTCTTGCGCAAAAAATATTGCTATCATCTTCCAAGCTATCCAGAATCAAAATGTGCACTAATAAATTTACTTTTTGATCAGTATATGACTAAGTTAGCTCTTGTTCATCCTTCAAATAAATAGAAGGAGAAAATTAGAATAAGGAAGGAAAAGAGAATGGAGGATAAAAGAAAAATAGAAGAGAAAAAGAGCAAATCAAAGAGAAAGCGGGCTGTCAAAAAACAGGTGATTGAGGAAGCTGTGGATTGTGAAAAAGAAATGGAGATTGAGGAACTTACCGAGTTTACCTGGTTTATTGAAGAATCAACTGGTGAAAAGGTGGCCAACTACGTAAGAGGCATTGACCTTTCATGTGGTATATCATGGGCATCTGTCGAAAAAGTATTCTTTCCATTTCGACTTAAGCCAAGACTTGACCAGTTATTTACGCTCTATTTTCTTGGAATTCTGCACTTTCAAACCAAAACTATATATGTGTACGATTCCTTGAGTGATTTACCATATGACAGTGTGTTGGAACATGTTCAAAATTATGTCCGGTTGATTCCACACTTGCTCGAATGCTTGAAGTTTGGCACACAAAATAAATCTTATGGGGAAAATGCTACGAAAATCTTTACGATTAAGTGGATGAACACACCCCTACAACAAAATAAGTACGTGTTTGGCATATGTTTAACATGCATCTTATCTTTATGGGTTTTCTTTATTTTTAGAGTTGTGTTATTGTGTTAATTAATCTTCAATTTTTTTTATATTTTCTTTGTAGTGTTGATTGTGGTATATTTGCTCTTACGTTCCTTCAGATGCGGTTGACGCAACATGATGTCTTCAAATTCAAACAAAGTGATGTGTTAACATTCAGGAGAGAATTGGCTGCGAATCTTTGGGCTCATGGAAAGTGAAAAGAAGAAAGTGGTTATGAAACTCCAGAAGAGCAACTAGGACATGACTATGGAGAATATGAAGACACTCTATATGAATATTTTCGATAGAGAATGAATTGTAAATGAAAAATAATGTTTTTTGTTATTTTTCAATGATGTAAGTGAAAACAAAATTGGGTTTGAGAATATAGATTATTTTTTGTGAACTATGTGATGTCTATCTTTTAAATTTTTGTTCTCTTCGCATTAATTAGTCTGAAGTTGTCTTGGATTGTATCAAATACCTTTGTATCTTTTATCATGAACTTAAGTATGTTTTATGAAACTTCAGCATGTTTAGTGTGAAGTGTTAGGAAATGAACAAAAACACTTTAGCATGGATAAGTCTGAAGTTAAGCAAAAACTCATTTGAAAATTACATACTGCAGGAGAAAACTTCAGCATGTTTAGTCTTAAGTTTTAGCAAATGAACAAAAAAACTTCAGCATGTTTAGTTTGAAGTTTAGGAAAAAACTCATTTCAAAACTACAAACTGCAGGACAAAATTTCAGCATGTTTTAGTATGAAGTTTTAGCAAATGAACTAAAAACTTTCAGCATGCATAAGTCTGAAATTTTGCAAAAACTCATTAGCAAATTATAGATTGCATAACAAAACTTCAACATGTTTAGTCTAAAGTTTTAGTAAATGAACATACAAACTTCAACATGTTTAGTCTGAAGTTTAGGAAAAAACTCATTACAAAATTACAGACTGCATGGCAAAACTTCAACATGTTTAGTATGAAGTTTTAGGTCATATATCTTTAAAGCCTCAGACTTTTTATGCCGTAGTTTTGAGTAAAACACTAAAAACTATTTTTTCGTAATTTTTATAGTCCGAAGTTATTTTTTTATATATGTATGAAGTTCTCTTTCTATATCCTTGAAGCTTCAGATCTTTTGAGATGAAGTTTTTTTGGAAAACACTAATCATCTAATCTGAATTTTCATGTGAGTCTATATCAACGTGAAGTTCTAGCTTATGTATCCTTGAAACTTCAGACTCTGAAGGTTACTCCAAGTCTATATCAACGTGAAACAACTTCATGCTAAATTAGTATGAATATTTAGCTTATACTTTCATAACTATGGACTTATTAGTCTGAAGTTACATTCCTTTGTATTTTGAAACTTCAAACTTATTTTTTTTTTGTATTTACCAGCTACTTTTTATCTTTTACCACCTACTTTATATTACATTTAATTTATCCGACCATATGGTAAATGACTTGAAAAGTTACTTTTGCATTTATAAATAGTAAATGAAGTCTTTCAATTGATTAGGTGCAAACTTTGGCTTTTCAGCCTGATGTTATTCTTTTACTATTGAAAAACTGTGGACTTATTAGGCCGAACTTACATTTCTTTTTTCATTTACCACCTACTTGTTGTCTTTTACCACCTACTTATCTTGTTACATTCAATTTCTCTTAACGTAAAATAGTAAACAGACCTGATACCTTTGCATTTATAGATAATAAATTGATTAGGTGCACACTTTGGCTATATTAACAACCTCTTCACTTGAAATTTTCATAGTTATCCGTAGCCTTCTATCATATTTCTGTAAATTTATATTCATCCATAGCCTTTTTAAAGAAACAATGTCTGATACTAGCAGAAGCAGGAAGCTTACAATGGATGAACTTATGCAGAAGTGGGAGAGTTTAAAGTCTTATTAGAATAGTAACGTACCAATAGCTAATCTTATGCAGAAGTGGGAGCAAATAAAGGCTGATTGGGAAAGAATCAGACTATAGTCTTTTGCCGATGAATCATTCCAGAATAGGCTGAACCTTGAACATAGTTGTGAAGGTTATTCCACCTCGTTCAACAAGGTTGTGCAACAGTTTGATTCTTTTAAATTTCCCATCAGGGACGACTATGCCATGATGCAAAATAGCTTGAAGAGTCTTCCTTATCTTATGGACAGAGTAAAAATTGAATAAAATCAGTTGTGTGATCAATTCAACAAGTTGAAGTGCGATCTCATGAGACTTTGTGGTCTTTTGCCCGAGTATACTATTAGTATCTCTGATTCGGATGATGATGAGATATATCGAGAAATTGAGGAGTACTGTTCTGATGATTCTCACGACCCAAAATCCCCTAAAGGTCGTGATGGCGCCCAACGTCGCCGTCAGGCAAGCCAACGGTGAATTATCTACTTAATTACTCATTTTAAAATTTTTGAAATCATAAATCCCATTAAATAAATAAAATAAACATCGGGTACTCGTAGGAACCCGCGAATTCTCTTTATAAATTTCCGTATAAAGTATAAATTACAAGGTAAAATGATAATAATCACGTGAACTACAATAATGAACATCCAGTAGGAACCCTTAAAACCCGGTGTCACAAGTGCATGAGCATCTACCGAGAAATATAATAAAATACAACATATGTATGGAATACAAGTTAGACAAGAGAATGTAAATAACTCTGATGGAGACTCTGTATGCTGCAAATCGTAACATGGAATGCAGCTCACCATAATTCCCCGCAATAGTCGCGCCTCTGGGCCCAAGTGACCGCAAGAAATATATATATACCTGCACAGAAAGTGCAGCAAGTGTAGCATGAGTATGTAAATCAACGCGTACCCAGTAAGTATCTAGCCTAACCCCGGAGAAGTAGTGACGAGGGGTCGACATCGGCACTTACTAGTGGTCCAATAAATCAAGTACAATAGAAAGTAAACAAGTATGAGGCATGGTAAAAACAGTGTAAACAAATTTTAGCACGTGGTACGATCCTCCTCTGAACAGTAAACGCAAGCCCTTAATTATCGGTCACCTCCTCAACCGGAGTGGATATGGAAAATGGTCCCCACCAGATAGATCGTCATAACTCAAATCAGGAAAACTCACAGATACGATGGCTTCTTGCCAAATATTACGCACGATGCTGCCGAGGTGAACGACCCGATCCCATAAAAGTATTTATATAAATTCCTAAGCGTACGACCCAATCCCATAATAATGTGTGCACTGCCGAGAGTCGAACAACACGAACGATAGATGCATATATTTTACTGCCGAGGCGAACGGCCCGCTCTCATGAGAATATAAAGCTTTAGCGGGTCCTTGACCCCACTCACGAAGATACGTGTGAGTTATGAAATGTAAAGAAGCTTTTCAATGAAAACGCACAACGCGCGAGAATTTCGTAAGGGAAAACACAATTATTCCACGTCTAATCAAGTAGCTCATCAAATCTTTACAATAGCGAGTCCATCACTCTACACAAGCCTAGTCTCAGGTCGCAATGAGAAATAAGGGAATTATACAGGCCAGGTTAACTCAAATAATACAATTAAAGCATGGCGTGAACCTAAGTCTATACGAACATAATCAGAAAATCTTGCACATGCACGGACACTCGTCACCTCATACATGCGCAACTCCCACAACATGTAGCATACAACAAGAATAGCACCTAAGAGGTAAATTCCCCCTCACACGGTTAGACAAGAGACTTACCTTGCTCCGAAGTTCCATAACCGGCTCCAACGCCTCTCTAGCTCCTCAAACCAATGTCCATCGGTCTGAAACTAGCCAAATAATGTGCAAATCAATCAAAAATGTAATCCAATGCTTATAATTAATCAATTCATAACAATTTCCAACTCCGCTCGAAATGTCAATAAAGTCAACTATCGGTCCCACGTGCCCGGATTCCAAAAATTTTTGAAGAAAATCATTACCCATAACATTACGAACTCAAGTACATATTTTATTCCTAACTTCACTTCTAAAATCGTGGTCAAAATCCGAAATACCAAGTTTTAGGTTTTTCTCTTAAAATCCCAAAATTCCCACAATTTCCATGTATTTACAAGCCCAAATTCATATATTTAGCTCACAACTTGAAGAAATTACTTACCTCATGATAGACGATGAAAATGGCGCTATAAAATCACTCCAAGGCTGGCTCCCATGGAAGAAATGGAATGAAAATGAGCCAAACCCACGTACTTAACAAGGCCCTCTGCCCAGCGATCATCGCACTTGCAGACAAATTTTCGCGACTGCGAGCTTGCTTCTGCGAGAAAAATCTCTCTCCTGCGGAAGTCCACTGCCAACAGCCCATAGCACCTGCAGAAATTCCTCCGCTCCTGCGCAATCGCAGGTGCGACACTGCCTCGTGCATCTGCGCATTTTCCCTCTCCCGCGGCAGTGGCATCGCTTCTACACATGCACAGGAGCGCTGCTCCTCTTCTCTTCTGCGACCACACGCCTAGCTCGCCCAATTCGCTTCTACGAGCTTCATCTCGCTTCTGCGACCAAGGCTTCGTAGAAGAGGTTGCACCAGCAAAACAAAAATTCCAGCAACTTCAACAAGGCTCAAATCCATCTGAACCCCATCCGAAACTCACCCGAGCCACTCGGGGCCTTAATCAAATATACCAACATGTCCCAAAATACTATACAAACTTAGTCGAAGCCTCAAATCATGCCAAACAACATCAAAACTACGAATCAACGATCGAAACCTTTCTTTAGACTTTCAAACATTCAAACTTCGTCGAACACGTCCGAATAACACTTAAATATTCCGGAATGATGCTAAATTTTGCGTGCAAGTCACACATCACGATACGAACCTATTCCAAGGCTCGGAACCCCAAACGAACATCGATATCACCAAAGTCCACCTCAAACCAAACTTAGAAAATTCTAAAACCTTCAAAATGCCAACTTTCCATAATAAGCGTCGAAATGCTCCCGGGCGACCTGATACGTAACCCGAATATACGTCCAAGTCTAAAATAATCATACGAACCTATTGGAACCTTCAAATCCTGATTCTTCGAGGTCGTTTACTCAAAAGTAAAACCTTAGTCAATTCTTCCAACTTAAAGCTTCCGAAATTAGAATTTTCCATCTGAATCAACTCCGAACTTCCTGAAATTCAATTCTGACTACGCGTACAAGTCATAATACATGAAGTGTAACTACTCAAGGCCTCAAACCACCGAACGATGCACTAGAGCTCAAAACTACCGGTCGGTTCGTTACATTCTCCCCCAATTAAACATACGTTCTTCCTCGAATGTGCCAATAATTATTCCGGAGTTGTCCAATATCACTGTTTGACACCTCCTGCACCTACTCATGCCACTAACCCATGTTAGCACATTAGCTCAGGCCAGACTGAAGATCCTCCCTATAACCTTAGTTAACAAACCTTAGAACTAAATTCCAACATCTGGAATTCTCCATGAGACCCGATTCTAACATACGAACACTGCTTCAATCCTTACACACTGTACCAAAACCTGATCATTCACCTATGCTGAAATCACACCATGCAGCGCGTAAATTGTCTTCCCATAATAACATCCTCCGGCCATAATAGCTATAATTTCATGAATCTAATGCCCGCAATACACCTCATAACACATATAAGCCTTGTTATAACTCTCGCAATACTGCCACAATGAAAGATATGCGTAAAAACTCATAACCACCCGTTAAATCAATAACTCACAGAGTTCCTCTGCTCGACCAGAACTATTACCTCATTCTGAACTGAATTGTGCAATTTTCCCTTTAATATACCTTTACATAAATTCGATCGCACCGACTTTAGGTCCAATAACCTCGTATCACCCAGTACAAGCTGCCCAGGAAATAAGCCACCTCAACCACTGACCAAGATCTCATATGACACCATCAATGCGCCAACAAGGTGAAACCCAAATACGACATATAAGGGAGAACGAACTCTGGAAAAAGAACTACCCGGTCCGCGTAAATAATAAAATAGACGAAGAGATGCTATGAACCTTTCTCAGAGAATGAGAAACAAATACACAAAAAATAAGTATAGGGAACCGTACTCAACATCTCACTGTTGCGGCATGTAACCCAATCCACACATGATACCGTTGCGGCCTGCAACTCGATCCAAAAAACATACTCGTGGCAGCGTGCCACCCGATCCACTCATAACAATCAATAAGTAAATACTCATCGAACTATAATGCTCATACCTACGGAATGCCCGAATATCGACCACAAGTACGCCAAGTGCATAATACAACCCTGGGGAGACGGGTAGCGCCATGAGCTACAAAAACCAAGTACGACTAAGGTGCAATAAATGACCTGCATCTTGAGAGCCATCCTGCTCATATAACACCACAAACTACACGTGATCACAACATATGTGCGAATAATCAAGCCGTCTCATAACCCACCTGGCAAAATAGAGTATTACATGGAATAGCTGACGACGGGAATAACAACCAACACTCGAGGACTCCTCCATAAACAGTACTATGCTGAATGAACACAGCCGATCTGATGTAAATCTAGTAGCGGACCTCAAGACGATTCCGCTTATCCCATACTGGGCTAATAACCTTCCAAGGATCCATAATAACCCTATTCATGACACACACAAACAACCGTCCAATCCGGAACAAACTCCCACAGCCCACAACTAAAGGAATAAAGTGTCTTTTAGGCATAAACTCTCACATTAGCGATAATACCAGAATCTCCATACTTGGTTTCAATCCTTAACAATCAAGTGAATAACATGTCACACTTATACAAATTTCCCTGTGGGACACGCTCCCACAACCTTCTGCACCAGGTAGAAAAGTCTGCACCTCCATACCACCAACCGTACTAATTCTGTAAAGAAAATTAGGAATTCGCAAATCAATACACAAAGCCTCTCACACATGACACCGTTCTCAGGTGACACTAAAGAAAATGCCAGCTCACTCTGAACCTCTGAAGTCTTCCCCCGCTCCTCCGAGTTCATCACATTCTTATCAATACCAAACCTCGACCTTGGTCCTCAACTTCCAAATTTTCAAATCGCTCACTACACCTATCATGCCGCTATGTGAGAGTACAAGAATACATCATAACCTATGAACTACTAGTAGAATGAACACTTCACTGGTTAGGAACCTTTCACTTAACTCATTTCAGAAGAACCATTGCAACACGTAGCTAAATTCCCATAACCGCATAAAATACAAACCCCAAATCGTGGTCTAAACTGCCATAACTCTTCCGAGATCAATTTACACATAACAAGGCCATTTTAATCAAATAACTCCCAAATCAATCAAATTATGGTGGTTGTCGAGCCCGCGAATACAACCACAAACCACATGCATAACTTAACACGTCGAAGGAACTGATCATTGCCATAATCATGCTGATTCAAACCATTACTAACCGACCCCACTTCTTCCAATTTACTCTTGATTTGCCTTAGAAATAATAATAGCTCCATTAAAAACGTACGAAACTCAACAACACTCATCCCGAGTCACCCAATTCACGAGACCACATCATCTCAATACCCATGAACTATCTCATACCCCCCTCACACGCACAATAACATCTCCAACTGGTACACCCATTCTGAAAGACCTTCCGTGAATCCAAAATTGTTTCTCCCATTCCTCCAATACTACCCCGCATGCCCGATGATAACATAGGAAATTCCCCAAGTATTCTTCACACTCTGCTGCAAAATCCTGGTCTTCAGCCACACAACGAATCCAAAATCCTTAGACACCGCACTTACATCCTCGAACTCACTAGAACCACTATTGAGAGTCACCCACTTTGACCTAGTCCCTAAGATAATCAAACTCCATCGCTCTGCTAGCACATGAACACCTCCAAAGAAGTAATCGGATGAATTCCTTTGCTTGTACAACCCATCCACAAGAAGCATAAACTCTGAATCTTTCTAAAACCTGCACATGAATCGATAAGGAGAAATATAGCACACATTCATCAAGTTCTTTGCTCGAACTACCCCTGGTGTTTTCTTTTCTTAGTCATAAATAATCTACCAATGCATTGACAACCATAAACCGCACAAGCAGACAATCACACGATCCAATCGTAGACGGTGGGCTCCCTCACTTAGCTTTAAGCTACAATCACATAAATGTAGAACCCACAAGGATTCCTCCTTCTCAATTACCATGATCTCGCACCATCAACCCGCCAAATTTCTCATGGTCTCTTGTTAAATTTTTTCATGAAAATTCCGAATTATTAGCCACAATCGCATATTCGACCTTCTACTGGGTAGTAAGTAGAACTCTTCATAGAAACTTTATCAAAATCACGCAACCGCTAACCTGCTCACAAGAGATAACCCACAATGTGGAATTCCTTACCGATATTTTCCAACGACGTTGCACTTGGTATAACTACTACGAAATCTGTAAACCCTCTTGAGCCCATGCTCGTCCACCAGATGTACAAGTCTGTTCATTCCCCATTGACATCTACTGAAAGTCAGACAATACATTCCAAACTCGAAGTCATGTTGCATCCAGAAACGATAATCAAGTTTTCACACCCCTCTTCATTTCAAGCAAACTCCTTTCAGTCATATTAAACCTTCCTCAATATAATAGCCACCATCCCAAATAAATTTTATAGACTTAGTCATTGTCCATCATGATTCCCAAATCGCTCTAAACGTTTCTCAAGGCATGTGGCTACCCTACCATAGAATCCATATACTACTCTGCCACTCCCACTTCAGTTAAACTATCTCCTTTAAGCAACTTCTCGACCTCTGCTTTTCATACTTTACCTGCTAGAAATTCAACCACTGCGAGACACCTCCCGCCATGTCCTTCCTTATCCTTCGCTACCCAAATGTTGCATCAAATCAAAATCCATCTCTATAGCACCTGAACTAATAAATTACTTCCAATTTTAAGCCTCCTCGAAGGTCATCTTTCTCAAGCCATCAACATTCGAAACACCGATTTGATTTTGAAACTGCTACATACTGCCATCTCTGACAACCGCTTCTTAGACACTATTTCACCACACCCTGCCCCGAAGGCAAATCAAGAAGACCATAACACCGGCGAGCCTTAATGAGTTCAGCAAGGACGACGACACCACATAACAATCGATAATTCCACCACGCTCGAAATTATCAAGTCTCGTTACTCCATCAACCAATGCCTGAACATCCATAGTCCGATTACCTCTTCTCCGCTGGAATTAAATGTTGAACCTCTAAACCATACACTGAAAAATCCTCCTTTCGAGTCATTCACTGCCTCGACACATAAACAAGCACCCTACCATCACACCAACACTGCGCGATAACCACTCATTAACATTATAATAATCCGTGCATAGCCTCAAAACCATAGGCAATACTAATACATGGCTGAAATGACATAACAACCTCCCATAGGATGACGATAATAGTTCGTTCGAATATGCAGGGAGATACATCATGCACTACATATGTAGTACCACTGCAACTTTTTGATGGCCCATTGATAATAAATACTCAACATCGTGTAAGAGTGAGTGGGAAGGAAATGAAGGCATAAGCCTCAATGAAATCAAATCGCACGACAAGGAATCAAGAAGGGAAGTGCTTCTAACAACCATGTAGCCTCTCAAAGAAAAGTACAGACATCTTCGTACCGATCTGCAAGACTTTACTAGACTTGCTCATGACTCGTGAGACCCAAGTGAACCTAGAGCTCTGATACCAAGCTGGCACAACCCAAAATCCCCTAAAGGCCGTGATGGCGCCCAACGTCACCGTCAGGCAAGCCAACGGTGAATTATCGACTTAATTACTCTGTTTAAAAATTATGAAATCATAAATCCTATTAAATAAATAAAATAAACATCGGGTACTCGTAGGAGTCCACGAATTCGCTTTATAAATTTCCGTATAAAGTATAAATTACAAGGTAAAATGATAATAATTACGTGAACTACAATAATGAACATCCAGTAGGAACCATCAAAACCCAGTGTCACAATTGCATGAGCATCTACTGAGAAATATAATAAAATACAACATATGTCTGGAATACAAGTTAGACATGAGAATGTAAATAACTCTGATGGAGACTCTGTATGTTGTGGCTCGTAACATGGAATGCAGCTCACCATAAAGTCCCCGCAATAGATGTGCCTTTGCGCTCAAAAGACGACCAGAAATATATGTATATATATATATATATATATATATATATATATATATATACCTGCACAAAAAGTACATCAAGTGTAGCATGAGTACGTAAATTAACGCGTACCTAGTAAGTATCTAGCCTAACCCCAGAGAAGTAGTGATGAGGGGTCGACATCAACACTTACTAGTGATCCAATAAATCAAGTACAACAGAAAGTAAACAAGTATGAGGCATGGTGAAAATAGTGTAAACAAATTTTAGCATGTGGTACGATCCTCCTCTGAACAGTAAATGCAAGCCCTCAATTATCAGTCACCTCCTCAACCGGAGTGGATATGGAAAATGGTCCCCGCCAGATAGATCGTGACAACTCAAATCAGGAAAACTCACGAATACGATGGCATCTTGCCAAATATTACGCACGACACTACCGAGGCGATTGACCCGATCCCATAAGAGTATTTATAGAAATGACGAGGCGTACGACTCGATCCCATAATAATGTGTGCATTGACGAGGGTCGCACGACACGAACTATAGATGCATCTATTTTACTGTCGAGGCGAATGGCCCGCTCCTATGAGAATATGAAGCTTTAACGGGTCCTTGACCCCACTCACAAAGATACGTGTGAGTTATGAAATGTAAAGAAGCTTTTCAATGAAAACGCACAACGCGCGAGAATTTCGTAAGAGAAAACACAATTATTTCGCGTCTAATCAAGTAGCTCATCAAATCTTTACAATAGTGAGTCTATCACTCTATGCAAGCCTAGTCTCAGGTCGCAATGTGAAATAAGGGAATTATACAGGCCATGATAACTCAAATAATACAATTAAAGCCTAGCGTGAACCTATGTCTACCCGAACATAATCAGGAACTCTAGCATACGCACGGACACTCGTCACCTCATACGTGCGCAACTCCCACAACATGTAGCATACAACCAGAATAGCACATACGGGGTAAATTCCCCCTCACAGGGTTAGACAAGAGACTTACCTCGCTCCGAAATTCCATAACCGGCTCCAACGCCTCTCTAACTCTTCAAACCAATGCCCATCGGTCCAAAACTAGCCAAATAATGTGCAAGTAAATCAAAAATATATTGCAATGCTTATAATTAATCAATTCATAACAATTCTCAACTCCTCTCGAAAAGTCAATAAAGTCAACCCTCGAGCCCACGTGCCCGAATTCCAAAAATTCTTGAAGAAAATCATTACCCATAACATTACAAACTCAAATACATATTTTATTCCTAACTTCACTTCCAAAATCGTGGTCAAAATTCGAAATACCAAGTTCTAGTTTTTTCTCTTAAAATCCCAAAATTCCCACAATTTTCCATGTATTTACGAGCCCAAATTCGTATATTTAACTCACAACTTGTAGAAATTACTTCCATCATGATAGATGATGAAAATGACACTCCAAAATCGCTCCAAGGCCGGCTCCCATGGAAGAAATGTAATGAAAATGAGCCCAACCCACGTACTTAACACGTCCCTTTGCCCAGCGATCATCGCACCTGCGGATGAATTTACGTGCCTGAGAGCTCGCTTCTGCGAGAAAAATCTCGATCCTATGGAAGTCCACTGCCAGCAGCCCACCGCACATGCGAAATTTCCTTCGCTCCTGCACAATCGCAGGTGCGACACTGCCTCACGCATCTGCGCATTTCCCCGCACCCGCAGTAGTGGCGTCGTTTCTGTGCATGAGCAGGTCAGCTGCTCCTCTTCGCTTCTGCGACCACATGCCCACCTCACCCAAGTCGCTTCCACGAGCTTCATCTCACTTATGTGAAGTCACTTATGCAACCAATGCATCACAGAAGTGGTTGCACCATCATAACAAAAATTCCATCAACTTCAATAAGGCTCAAATCGATCTGAACCCCGTCTGTAACTCACCCGAGCCACTTGGGGCCTTAACCAATATACCAACACGTCCCAAAATACGATACGAAGCCTCAAATCATGCAAAACAACATCAAAACTACGAATCCATGATCGAAACCTTTCTTTAAACTTTCAATCATTCAAACTTCGTCAAACACGTCCGAATTACACTTAAACATTCCGTAATGATGCCAATTTTGCGTGCAAGTCACAAATCACGATACAAACGTATTCCAAGGCTCGAAACTCAAAATGGACATCGATATCACCATAGTCCACCTCAAACCAAACATAGGAAATTCTAAAACTTTGAAAATGCCAACTTTCCACAATAAGCGTCGAAATGCTCCAGGGCGACCCGATACTCAACCCGAACATACGCCTAAGTGCAAATTCATCATACGAACCTATTGGAACCTTTAAATCCCGATTCCGAAGTCGTTTACTCAAAAGTCAAACCTTAGTCAATTCTTCCAACTTAAAGCTTCCGATATTAGAATTTTCCATCTGAATCAACTCCGATCTTCCCGAAATTCAATTCCGATTACGCGTACAAGTCGTAATACATGAACTGAAACTACTCAAGGTCTCAAACCGCTGAATGACACGCTAGTACTCAAAACGACCGGTCGGGTCGTTACAAGTCATAATATGTTATATAAATGAAAATCATGTTTCGTTTTTGTTTATAATATTTTTTAATTTTGAAGGCTATATTCTCATTTTAATATAATAATATAATACATGTCAACCTAAAACTTCATGCCTTATAAGTTGAAGTTAGCATATATAAGTTAGAAACTTCAAACTTTTTGGTTCGAAGTTATCATCTATATCTTTTGACAGTTAGACTTTATAGGCTGAATTGTTTTTGCAAACATTACCCGTTAATAGGCATATATATATATATATATATATATATATATATATA
Organism: Nicotiana tomentosiformis; assembly: GCF_000390325.3. Classification (NCBI taxonomy): domain Eukaryota; kingdom Viridiplantae; phylum Streptophyta; class Magnoliopsida; order Solanales; family Solanaceae; genus Nicotiana; species Nicotiana tomentosiformis. Next base: position 34,226,738 of record NC_090820.1, on the reverse strand, counting down.
TATATATATATATATATATATATATATATATATATATATATATATAAAGGCTGTAACTCTTATCTTTTCAGAGTCAGACTTATCCATGCTGAAGTTTGTTTGTTCAATTCCTAAAACTTCATACTAAATATACTAAAGTTTTTTCCAGCAATCTGTAATTTTGTAATGAGTTTTTTCGAAACTTCAAACTAAACATGCTGAAGTTTTTTAGTTCATTTGATCCAAGAGCTTATTTTTTTATTTATATGAAAACAATCACATATATCAATCAATAATGAAAGTCTAAATTCAGAATATCTATCTTCCTTTAGAATGAATTTTTTTCCCAAGGATTATTGAACGTTGGAGTATTTTTCAGCGTGTTTCTTGGAATATGAATGGGGCGGTGGAGAAGACAAGCAAGTTGTTCTATTTTGCCCAATTTGTTTACAACAACTACATTTGAGAATTCATGGTTGTTATGAAATTTTATCACCCTAAAAAGTGTGGAATCTTTTATTCTGGTAGAACGTACATTCCAACAACATTTCTCCACGATGCATTTTAGCTCGTATCTCTTTTAACATGATCTAACAGCAATGAATTCAACTATTTGGTTTATCTCTAAGCTGCAGAAAAATTTAGTCATGTTCTTCTTGTTCTCAAAAATTGATCCTACTTTTATTTCCTCAGGCAATGCATCGTGCCTAAGTATTTTACATGGTGGAGATTCTTTCAGCTTTCTCCTTACTTTTTTTCTTGATTTCTTAGAAGCAGTAGAAGATTCAGTAATTTCTTCAATTGTATCTGATGTTATCGGTATAATTTCTGTATTTTCTTGATCTTGGTTGTTGCTTATCATTACAAGAGATATCAAAAAACTTTGTTTGATTGTGTGTTGGTTGTCTACTTGCATTATTAGCTGTCCTTCTTCTTTTTGGGCCTCACCAAACCGATCTGAATTTATTGTAGCAGTAGGTAATTCTTGCAACTTTCCAGTTTCTGAATCAGCTGTAATGTTAGAAGGTTGTTGCTCTTTGTCTACTTCCATCATTGGTTGTTCTACTTCTGTCACGACCCAAAATCCAAACCGTCATGATGACACCTAACCTAACCCGCTAGGTAAGCCAATTAACAAAATAACATAATATAATAACATTGATGTGAATCAAAGATGAGATAATTGAATTTTATATAACTCCCCAAGGACTGGTAGTACAAATCATAAGCTTATAAGATTTAGAGTTTACTAAGCTAGTATGAAATAAATACATCATCTGTCCGAATGTACATAAATAGATTTTCATAAGTCTAGAGCTACCATGAACAAGAGACAGCTGTAACTGGAACGCAGGTACATCTTCAATGCTAGCTTCCTTCATACATATCAACATCAATGTCTGAAATTTGCACGCAAGGTGCAGAAGTGTAGTATGAGTACAATCGACCCCATGTACTCAATAAGTAACAAACCTAACCTTAGGTTGAAAGTAGTGACGAGCTGGGACAAAGGTCAGCGTCTAACTCTAAAGAAACCAGCAACAGTTCATGACAATATAATAAAGATGCAACAAGAAATAACTCAATAAATAAATGCTCAGCTTGTATACAATTCCGGAAAATACACATTTTCTTTTCAAGTATAACATTGCAACTTAAATCTTTTGCCGAAATCATCGAAAATATGAGTAAGTCTGAAATATGTGATTTTTCTCAAAAACTTTAACAACATATAAGAAATTCTATTATCAGATGGCATGAAGAAAAATACTTCTCTATGCCTATATATCAAGTATGCATGTCTAATGCAATGCAGCACAGTGATGAACTAATGTACTCACACTCTCAGAGTACCCAATCTCACTATCTCGCATTTCCACTCATCACGCTCAATATTTCGCACGCTCAGTCACTTGGCACTGTACATGGTAGATTCAGCCCAAATATAAATGACAACTCGCGTACAGTCACTCAGTACTGTATATGGCCAATCCAGCCCAGGGAAGATCCATCCCTCAGTATAAATAATTAGGCAAGATCCATGCCCAGGGAAGTTCCATCCCTCAATATAATATCAATTGCGCTCATTGTGGGTGTGCAGACTCCGGAGGGGCTCCTTCAGCCCAAATGCTATAATAAGCCAAATGCAAGCATAAATCAATAAAACATTCTGCGACGTACAGCCCGATCCCATAAATATCACTGACAATCAGGCCCTCGGCCTCACTCGGTCATCAATCTCTCTAGTCTCTCAGGCTCACAATGTCACGAAACTAGCTCAAAATGATGATATGATGTATCAATAAGTAGCAACAGAGACTGAGATATGATATGCAATGAATGAACATGATTGAGTATGAAATTACAATTTAAACATATAATTTGATAGCAGGAATGACCGTAGTGGGTCCCAATAATACCAGCATTTGCCTAAGCATAATTTCTAGCATGAGTCACAACTCAGTTTCTCTAACACATGAAAAATACAAGTCAATTGGCTACACTGCTCTACAGAATCGACCGAGTCTCAATTTCTACGGTGCACGCCCACACGCCCGTCACCTAGCATGCGCTTCACCTCCAAACAAATCACATAACATGTATAATCAGGGTCCATACCCTCAGCTCCAAGTTTAGAAGTGTTACTTACCTTGAACAAGCCAAGCGATGCTCAAAAAATGCCATCTCGCGTGTACCGACCTCCGAACAACTTGAAACTATCCAAAAGCAACTCAAATACATCAAATAATGCCAAAGGAAACAAACCCAATCAATAAAGGTCGAATCTTTAATCAAAAGCCTAAAGTCAACCTAAAATTCCAACCCAAGATCGCACATCGGAACTCGACGAAACTTATCAAATCCGATAACCTATTCAATTACAAGTCCAACCATACTAGTTTCACTCAAATTCGACTCCGAATTGATATTCAAAACTCAAAAGTTCGTTTTATGAAACTTTAGGCTAAAATCCAAAACGAAGATAGAATCACAAAATATAATCCAAACCGAGTATAAAACACTCACCCCAATCCTTGTGATGAAGTTCCTCTCCAAAGTCGCCCAAAACCGAGCTCCAAGTCTCAAAATGAGAATAAAATGACCAACCCTCGAAAATATAGCTTCTACCCAGCAATTTTCGCTTTTTGCAAACAAAGGGCCATTTTTGCGAAAAAACTCCCTCTTCTGAGGAACACACTGTAGATCTACTCTTCTGCACCTACGCAATAGGCACGCTTCTGCGCAAGCACAGGTGCGAGACAAAGCATGCTTATGAGCACATGCCCGCTTCTGCGATCATAACTTGTGCTTCTGCGCACACGTAGGTGTGCCTCTTCCTCCGCATCTGTGATGATCCCCAGCCAAGCCTTCCTTCGCTTCTGCGACCAACTGTCCGTATCTGTAGACTCGCATCTACGTCCCATTCTTCCACAGATGCGAAAACACCAGAACCAACATCCTTAGCCAAATGCAACGTGCGACAAAATGGTCTAAACCACGTTTGAAACTCACCCGAGCCACAAGTCCCATAATGTAACACGGACCTACTCGAGGCCTCAAATCACACATAACAACATCAAAACAACGAATCGCACCTCAAATTGACTTAAATGAACTTTCAACTTCCAAAACTCACGTCGAAACATATCAAATCAACCCGGAATGAACCCAAATTTTGCACACAAGTCCCAAATAACATAAGGAAGCAATTCCAATTACCAGAACCACAATTAGAATCTGATATCATCAAAGTCAACTCTCGATCAAACTTATGAACTTTCCAAACCTTCAAATTTCCAACTTTTGCCAATTAGCGCTGAATCCTTTTAGAAATATCCAAATGCAAATCCAGGCATACACCCAAGTCCAAAATCACCATTCGGACTTAATGGAGCCCTCAAAACTTCATTCCGGGGTCAAATTCACAAAAGTCAAACTTAATCAACTCTTCCACTTAAAGCTTCAAACATGATATTCATTCTTCCAAATCACTTACGGATCACCTGAAAAACCAAGACCGATGATTCACACAAGTCATAATACATCATACGAAGCTACTCAAGAGTTAAAATAGTTGAACATAATGCAAATGCTCAAAACAACCGGTCGGATCATTACAACTTCATGTTGATAATCAACATATTGTTCTAAATCTATTGTATGTGCAAGAGATGGTTTGAACGTTGCAGATTCTAAAGTATCTATACTGTCAGAAAGTAGTTGTATTTTTTCGACGATAAAATGGCAATTCTTAAAAGCTAAATCAGTTGTTAGCAAATGTATACAGGTTCTGAGTTCTTCATCTAAAGTTACAAGCATCACTTTGCTTGTATTTAGTTTGATATCAAACCATATTTTTAGTGCATATTTGGTTGCATCAAAATCTATGACTTCACTAATTTTCTTCAGGAAAGTGTTGAATGATACTTTTTTATTAACCAGAACAAGTTTTCCATACAAGTTTTGCATTATACATAATCAAAAGTCCATCTCCCATTGAAAGTAATAACAAGGCAAATCGAACTCATCCTGCAGTATGGAAACTTCAGCATGTTTAGTGTGAAGTGTTAGGAAATGAACAAAACAACTTTAGCATGTATAAGTAAGAAGTTTAGCAAAAACTCATTAGAAAATTACATACTGCAGGACAAAAAATTTAGCATGTTTAGTTTGAAGTTTTAGCAAATGAACTAAAAAACTTCAGGATGTTTAGTCTGAAGTTTCAGAAAAAAACTCATTACAAAACTTCAGCATGTTTTGGTATGAAGTTTTAGAAAATGAACTAAATAACTCCAGCATGCATAAGCCAGAAGTTTGAGAGGCCGGATTATTTTCTTAATCGCACATAGTTTTGTTTTTAGATTTGTGATCTGCTATGGGATATTTGCAGGTTATATTTGAGATATTGAAGTTGGATAAGGAAGAAAGTAGATGTCACGACCCAATTTCTCCTATAGGTCGTGATGACGCCCAACGTCGCCGCTAGGCAAGCCAACGGTGAACTAGCCATGTGTTCATTCTTTTTAACAATTTCGAAATAGTTGATTTTTATTTATTAAGTAAGTAAGAGGTGAAAGATTTAATAAAATAAAGCATAGACAAATATAAGAATAAGTGTGGTGAAATAAATGCTCAAAAACCATTGAATATCTACTAGTATATTTTTCAAGACCTCGTATCACAAGTGTATGAGCTACTAGTAGAATATACAAAACACTAACTACTATCTGAAGTAGAGTAGATAGAAAGTAAATTCAAAAGAGAGACTTCAGGTGTTGCATAACGGACTCAGAAGCAGCTCACCACTAAGTCTCTGAGTATCAGGGGTGCACGCCGGGATGAATACCAGATGCACCTGCCTCAGGTCCTGCACAGTTAGTGCAGAAGTGTAGCGTGAGTACATAAACAACATGTACCCAGTAAGTATCTAGTCTAACCTCGAAGAAGTAGTGACGAGAGGTCAACATCGACACTTACTATGGGCCAATAATAAAATTCAAGAATTATAAACAGGTATGGAATATGGAAATAATAATAATAATAATAATAATAACACAACAATGAATAAATGGTTCCTTAACTGATGATAAAATTCCAAGAATTCCTATAGCCAACACCTACTAATCCCAATTCAATTTCTGGCATTAAATGAATTATATCCTCACAAGCTAGGAGATAATATTAAGTGTAATCAGGTTCCGAGTATTATCACGCACAATTTATGATTAGGTCATATGACCCGATCCAAAAATAAGAAATCTAAATTGGAGAGTTTCAAACTTAAAATCCCAAATCTCAGCTTTAATTAAGACAATTAATATGCATAACAAATATGACAGTACAATCAAGGCATGGTATAAATCTAAGACTACCCGGACATCTCATGGAATATAGCTACGCACAGACTCTTGTCACCTAGTGCTTACGTAGATCCCCACACAAGTAATTCACAATAAGGAATACACCTAAGGGGATGAGTTCCCTCTTACAAGGTTAGGCAAGAGACTTATCTCGTTCTAAAGCTCACTTTCGATCCACAAATATGCTTTAAATCCTCAACTCGGTGCCAAACAACCTGAAACTAGTCAAATGTTATATAAATTAATCAATACATGTTCAAAAGTTCATAATTTAACTATTAGAGTAATTACCCAATCCAAATTGGAAGATTCCTAAAATTCACCCCGGGCCCACGTGCCCGGATTTCGAATTTTTTCAAAGATAGTTGTTACCCATAACCTCACGAACTCAAATATATAATTTTTATCCCATTCCATAATCATTTTCGTGGTTAAATCCCATTTTTATCAAAACCTAAGTTTTTCACCTAAACCCATAATTTTCACAATTTTACATGTTAAAATCTACCCATAATCTATGTATTTAACTTACATTGGGTGAGAATTACTTACTTTAAATAGCTAGGTGGAAATACCCCTCTAAGAAGCTCCAAAAATCGCCCAAGAAGTGAAATAAATGAACCAAAATGGCCTAAGTCCCGTATTAAATGGACCTCACTGCCTCCAGGCCTGGCCAGCCTCTTCTTGCACCTGTGGACTTCTTATCGTAGAAGCGAGGCCACTTCTGCAGACCACTGGCCACACGCCCAAACCCGTTTCTGCGATCAAGAGCTCGCACCTGCGGCCAAACTCGAGGCATCATCCAAACATACCACCAAGTTTTTAAACATAAGAAGGACTCTCTTGAACCCTTGGAATGCAGAAAACAACATCAAAACTAATAATCGCACCCCAAATTAAATCGAATCAACTTATGAACTTCAAGTTCTTCCAACTTGCTCCGAATGTACCGAATCATACTTAAAATACTCGGAATGATATCAAATTTTACGTGCAAGTCTTAAATCACCATACGGAACTATTTTTGGGCTTGAAATCCCAAATGGACCTCGATAACACCAAAACTTACTCCAAACCAAATTTAAAGAACTTTTAAACCTTCAATAAGCCAACTTTCAACTTTAGGTGCCGAAACGCACCCGGGTCATCCAAAACCTGGTCCAGACACACGCCCAAGTCCAAAATCATCATACGAACCTATTGGCACCATCAAATCCTGGTTTCGAGATCGTTTACTAGAAATGTTGACCTAAGTCAAACTTAACTCTTTAAAGCCAATACTAAGGAACTAAGTGTTCTGATTTCAACCCGAACCCTTCCAAAACCGAACTAACCATCCCCGCAAGTCACAAAACAGCAAAAGCACATATAAGGAGTCTTATTAGGGGGACAAGGATCTAGAAAGCAAAATGACGAGTCGGATCATTACATTCTCCACATCTTAAACAAACATTCGTCCTCAAACGGGTATAGAATTATACCTAGAGTGCCGAATAAGTGTGGATATCTTCTCCGCATGCCCTCCTCGGTCACCCAAGTCACCTTCTCGACTGGTTGACCTCTCCACTGAATGTTTACCGCAGAAATCTTCTTGGATCTCAACTGGCGAACCTCCTGTCAACAATGGCAACTGGCTCCTCCTCATAACCCAGGCTCTCATCTAGCTGAACCGTGCTGAAGTCTAACACATGCGACATGTCGGCATGATACCTCCGGAGCATAGATACGTGGAAAATCGGATGAACTCCTGATAGACTGGGGGGCAAAGAAAGCTCCTAAGAAACCTCCCTAACTCGTCTCAACACCTCAAATAGACCTATAAACCTTGGGCTCAACTTGCCCTTCTTCCCAAACCTCACGATCCCTTTCATCGGCGAGACTTTCAAGAGAACCTTCTCGTCCACCATAAATGACAAGTCACGCGCCTTCTAATCCGCGTAACTTATCTGTCTGGACTGTGCTGTGCAAAGTCGCTCCTGAATCAACTTTACTTTTTGCAAGGCATCCTTCACCAAATCAGTACCATAAAACTTAGCCTCGTTGTAAGAAAACTCGGCCAAAGGCAAGAATCGATCCCACTGCCCTCCGAAGTCAATCACGCATGCTCTGAGCATATCCTCCAAGATCTGAACCGTCCACTCTGACTGCCCGTCGGTTTGTGAATGAAAGGATGTGCTGAGCTCTACTCAGATCCCAAACTCACTCTGTACTGCCCTCTAGAAATACGAAGTAAACTGAGGGCCTCTATCTGATATGATGGAAACAGGCACACCATGGAACCAAACAATCTCCTAAATGTAAATCTGGGCCAATCTCTCTGAAGAATACATGGTCACAACCGGAATGAAGTGTGTTGACTTAGTCAGCCTGTCAACAATGACCCAAACTTCATCAAACTTCCTCAAGGTCCGCGGCAACCCAACTACGAATTCCATAATAATGTGCTCTCATTTACACTCAGGTATAACCATCTGCTGGAGTAGGCCACCTGGCCTCTGATGCTCATACTTAACCTGCTGGCAATTTAGGTACCTCGATACATACTCGAATATGTCCTTGTTTATACGCCACCACCAATAATGCTGCCTCAGGTCGTGATACATCTTCGTAGCACCTGGGTGAATAGAATACCGAGAACTGTGTGCCTCCTCTAGAATCCTTTCCCTTAACATATCAACATTAGGGACACATAGACGACCCTGGAGTCGCAGAACACCATCCTTACCGATAGTAACCTCCTTGGCACCACCCTATAGTACCATCTCTCTGAGAACCAATAAGTGTGGATCATCGTACTAGAGAGCCTTGATCTGCTCGAATAGTGAGGACTAGGCAACGATGCATGCAAGAACTCGGCCGGGCTCTGAAATGTCCATCCTCACAAGTCTGTTAGCCAATGAATGAATGTCCAAAGATAATGGCCTATCGTCTACTGAAATGAATGCCAAACTACCCATACTCTCTGCCTTTCTGCGCAAGGTATCTGCAACCATATTCTCCTTGCCCGGATGATAAAGGATGGTAATATCATAATCTTTTAGTAACTCAAGCCACTTGCGATGCCTCAAATTGAGATCCCTCTGTTTGAACAAATGCTGCAAGCTGCGATGATCGGAGTAAACCTCAAAAGACACCTCATAAAGATAATGACTCAAGCTCTTAAGAGCATGAACTATCGCAGCCAACTCCAAATCGTGCACGGGGTAATTATTCTCGTGGGGCTTCAACTGATGTGAAGAATATCCAATAACTCTCCCCTCTTGCATCAATACACAACCCAGGCCAACGCGTAAAGCGTCGCAATACACAGTATACATGTAAGGCCCCGAACATTTTTCCAAGGAATTTATGGTTTCGTGGTGTCGAGGTAGGCTTACATGTTTGAGGGTTGTAGAAATTCTTTGAAGCGAGCTTGGGTTGAAGAATGCATCGAGGTGTTGGTGGAAGAAGTATTGTTGAATGGCCAATTATGCGGTTAGATTCGCGACCGCAGATCCATTTTGTGGGCCACATAAACATCACAGAGTTGAGCAGGGATTTGTTGAATTTTGAGGATTGTTTCACGGTCCATTGTGTGATTGCATAAGTGTTTTGCGGTCTGAACTTCTGTCGTAGAGTTAGCATGAGAAAAAATTGTTGTTTGATTCTACGACCCATTCTGCGGCCGCATAAGTGGTCTGCGGACCGCATACCTATCGCAAACCGGTCTAGAGCAACCTAGTTTTAGGGCATCAATTTTGCGGTCCATTTTGTGGACCGCATACATGTTATGCGGTCCATTCTGCGACCGCAGACCTGAGTTCGGAGGATCCATTTTCTTATTTTTATAACCCTATCCCATTTTGATAAATAGCCTTTGGGGATTATTTTGGGGCGATTACTTGATGATTTTAGAGAGAGGAAAGAGCATTTTAGAGAGAGAAGGAGGAAACCTAGCATTCTAATCATCCAATCTTGCACCAACCTTCAAGAATCAAGGAAACCAATCACTAGATTATCATCTATCTGGGTAAGTCCTACTTCTAAGCTTTCATGCAAGAGGTTATGAGTTTTAGTATATTGTGGGGGTTGGAAATAGGCCATACATGTGACCATAGGTTGTAGTGTGTGGGATTAAGGAACCATTTTGGTTAGTTTCTTGTTGAAATTGGTTGAGGGGGGAAAGGATTACCAATGTAGAGCTCTGTAGTCTATTTTGCATACTAGGTGTTTGACAAAATTCCTAAGAGAGTGACACCATGTGAATCCTTCTAATTATTATCTGATATTTACTATCTTCCTATAGATTGTTATTGCTAGAAGTGTTGGAACGAAGTAGTAACTTAAGGAAATCTCAAACAAGGTATGTTGGCTAAACTCCTCTTTTAGAATTGAACCCCACAATGACCTTGTAAGTCCCGTGTTGCTCATTAGAAATTGATTATTCCGAACAAGCCTCGCGTCAAAAGATATATGCGTTCAAATTGTATTCCAAACGTCCTTCTTTGTTGAGTTACTATTTGAGGAGGTGATTAAACATGGGTTGTGTGTTAATATGTTATGATTTGAAGCATGATTCTAATGAAAACTAGCATGTAAAATTATGTAAGAAATCACATGTGTCTAAGACCCTTAATTTGGTTAGTTGATCAAATGTTTATCTAAAGTCTTGAATTAAAATGCCTTGTTGTTGATAATCTATAAGGATGCTTGAAAGTGAAAGAAGGGGGTTGGATATGGAAAGTGTGGCCACCGTGCTAATAATGAGAGTTATACTTGTGCCCAAACGTGGCTGTTTTAACTAATGTTATGCTTTGTAAGTGCTTCCAATATGTCTTTAGCTCTTATATATATTCATGAGTTGAAATTGTGTATTGCCCCTATTGGGAATAGTATTTCAATATTAAATGATGTGTTACTCGTTTATGCTTCTAACTTGTGCTTTGATTGTCAACCATTTTACTCCATTTCTTGGAAAGGAATTCATTGTGTTTAAAGTCTTCATTGCTAATAAAATTAGAGTTGTGATTTCCGTAATATTATACATGTTTATGTTTGATGGTGATCCTCGAAAGTAAATAAAAGAAAGTGTGGAATATGAAATACGGTCGTCGTGCCATGAATAAAGAATTTTGTGAATGGCCAAAAGAGCCAAGAAAATATTGTTGTTGTGAATGGTTGAAAATACTAATGAACGTTTATACAGTGGAAAAAATGATGAGGTGAATACATTTGTAATTATACTACCTTTGTGTGCAAAAACAAAATAAATATTTTTGGGAGTATCATTAGCAAACCGAGGAAGGGTGGGTCATAAGGCCCACACCCGAAACTACGCGTGCCGGTGTAGGGGTGGATTGTGATGGATTGTGATTATTCCCCTTATTTGAGATGAGATTGATATTAGCTGTGAATTGGAAAGTTAACCCACACGGCATATGTGGGAAGGCGACCTAGCCGATCGGGTGGAGATCGGACGCCATGTTGCGTACATGGTAGTACTACTCTTGGTAACACCTTTTTTTCGCATCACATGTCAATCCACATTGTCCATGGGGAGATGTCCTTGCCGATCGAGCGTGATCGGAATCCGTACTAAAAATACGGTGGTATATCGGTGCTAATGATCTCCCAACCAAAAATATATATTATCTTTGTATTTTGAAAATTGGTATGTTTTAACTAGGCATTTGGATATTCTTGATTATGACTTGTTGTTTCTATGGTTTTCCCTTTCTTATAATGGCATTCTATTTTGAAAGTGGACATTTAGCTTTACATACTAGTACTACTCCATATGTACTAACGTCCCTTTTTCCGGAGGCGCTACATCTTCAATGGATGCAGGTGATTCGTCAGTAGGTGGTTTTGACCCTTGTTAGCAGTTACTCTCTATTCAGAGATTTTGGTGAGCCCTACTCTGTTCCGGGCTTCATGTCATTTGACGTTGTACGTTACATTTTGAGGTATAGCTAGGGCCTTGCCTCCAGCACATCCATACTACTCTTCTGTTGTACTTAGAGGCTCCGTAGACAGATTGTGGGTGGTATATGATGTTGGGAATTAAACTAGTAAGTGTTGGTATTTGGGAGAACATGTTTTCATTATATTAGTAAACTTGTTATATTTTGAAAATCATAAATGAATATCCTTTGGTAATGGAAAATATTGTGGAACACTTGGCTTTTCTCATGTTTATCACCTGTACTAGTTCTTATATTATTAATGGGCAAGGTTGGGTAGAAGTCATCTAATAAGCCTTCTTAACCGGGGTTCTTGGTTGAGCATCGGTTGTGCTCCCCGAGGTCGGGGGGTGACAAACTTGGTATCGGAACCTAAGGTTTTAAAGTGTCTTAGTATGTCTCAGAGCAGTGTCTAGTAGAGTCCTTCTTATCGGTCTGTTGTCGACCACATCTATAATGAGGAGGCTACTTGCACATTTAGGGAGATACTCCAGATAGTGCGATAAAACTCAAGATAGTAAGCTAATTTCCTTGTTATGCCTCATTTTCCAGATGAGTAATATACGAGTTCGAAGCAGCGAGGAGGGAATGACCCCACCATTGAATCTGGGGGAGATTACACAAAAGTTTGTTGGGAGAATGCGTCGAGCCATGGAGCGATTGGAAGAACTTATTGCTAAGGGAAGTGTCCTTGTTCCTACCAATGTCACCACACCACCGGATCGTGTGATGAGAGAATCTAAGAAACAAAAGAGGGTTGTTGGTGCTAATGAACCAGATTATTTGATTTGCAAGAAGCGTCACTTGGGAACATGTTGGATGACTCTTGAAATATGTTATGGCTATGGAAAGAGGGGGCACAAAAAGAGCAAATGCCCTAGGTTTGGTACACGCATCCCAGTCTGCCCGATGTGCGGGAATGAACATTTGGCATCGTATTATAAGTATGCTCAACAGCATGTTAGGGGTGGCAGGTTTGGAAAATTCCAAAGGCCCACACAGCAAACCAGTACAGGGTGTTTTACTCCTGAAATTGGAGGCCTAGAGGAATGATAAGGGGGATACTTATGATGTATGCAAAAAGGGTGAATATTAGGTCAGTGGGGCGAGTCAGTTTAGCGGACCTCATCCCCATTGTGTGAAGTGTAGGAGATGTCATTCGGGAGTATGTCACTATGGTAACAATATATGCTACAAGTGTGGTATGAGGGGTCACATTCAGAGAGATTGTCATTCATCTCGCCAGAGCATGGCGGGGGTGCAACACAACCATCCAGTTCTACAGTTACTACATCCACAACGCCTCCCCCAGCTCAAGGCACTATAGCGCCCGCAGGGCGTGGAGCAACTAGGGGTGGTATCAAGAGCTCAGAAGGGCCCAGCAGGTTTTATGCTATAAGGATGTGTGAAAAGTCGGAGTCTTCTCCATATGTGGTTACAGGTATATTGACTGTCCAATTGCATGATGTATATGCCCTTATTGATCCCGGTCAAGTTTTATGCTATGAGGAGGCGTCAAAGGTCGGAGGCTTCTCCAGATGTGGTTACAGGTATATCGACTGTCCAATCTCATGACTTATATGCCCTTATTGATCCCAGTTCCACTTTGTCATAAGTCATTCCTTATGTTGCTATGGAAATTGGGATAGAATCCGAACAGCTTTATGAGCCATTCTCTATATCTACTCTTTGAACGAGACGTATCATTTGTGAAGCCTCTTTATCACAATTATCTTACTTACAACCTCTTGAGGAATTGGGTTCTATAATTATGTCCTTGGATTGAGTTATAACCCTAGGCTAATACTTCCCACTTGCTTCCCTAAATGCTCAACAATAGACTATACCTGATGAATGTCTTACAGAACCTTCTAATTCAAATGGATAACACCTGCTCACTTGTACTTGTGCACGCACTACCATAATGTTTATCCATAGAGAAACCGAATCTAATGTAAGATAGCCTAGTGCCGATATCTTTCTTGAGCCAGTCTCTTTCTCCTGTGCACGTGACTCATATGGTTTGAACAATCACTCAACTCCCTTTTTGTGAGCATTATCATAAACCCTTTCCACTGTCTAGTAACGTAAGAGCATATCTCAGCACCCATCATATGTATACATGTCAATTGAAATGGTCACTTGTTCGCATAAAGTTTCTCAGAAATTTGGTATTTCTCACAATTTCTCCATAGGAATTTCTATTGTTCGCCCTTCTCAGTATGACTTTCATGTCTATTTAGATAATTCCGCAGTAAGTAGCTCACCTTGTTCCTAGTATTGTAGTTGCCCATGAAGTGGCCTGGTATGGCAGCTAGAGAGTTATTATGGCAGAAACATGTCTAGCTCATAGAAAAATATTTGTTCTCTATAACCAATACATGATTTCATCCCAATATTAAGTTGTCCTGGCTACATGGCTTCACTCGGGAGAGGTTGAAAGTTAAGTAGCCTTATCACGACCTTTTCCTCCCCACTTCAGGTAGATGTTTCATATTATAACACATATCATGAGCATATTGATTTGAAAGACAAGTTTTTTGTATCTCTAGTCCTCTCATATAGGATCAATTACTGGTGAGGGTTAAGTTGTCAGAATGATAATAATCTTACAGGTGTTCAACTTCTTTTTTCAACCTCGTGGGCTTGTGGCAGAGATTCCTTGTGTTAGTTAATGTTGAGGGCATAATGCAACTTCATGTATTTTTGAAATCTCTATCATATTCATGGTGCAAGAATCTTCTCATTTTGAATTAAAACTGATCTTCCCTACACTCAAGGAGGCAACTGGTGTCATGTACTTTACTATTTCTCTTTAAGGCTTACAATTGCCGAACAAGGCACATATGGAGTGAAACAATTGTTACTATCACTTTCGTGACTCATCATCTTCCCAGAATAAATGATGCTAATGTTTTATCCTCCCGATCATGCCTCTCATATATCCCATGTCTAAAATGACTCACTAGTTATACATATTAGGATCATGTACATGGTTCCCACATTATTAATCTGTACTAGTAACTCTATGCCTCGTTTGTTGAACTGATAATTTCATCACAATGATTAACCCTGGCAGCACTATTGGTGGTCACCCTCATGTCTCTTAGAATATGACTTCTTAAAATACCCTTCTCAGTACAATGATGGATTCTTGAACAATTCCAGCCCAATCTCGAACCTCGTTATTCCTATTTATGGTAAATCTATCGAGAGTTGTAGGTTCAAACATGCCAGAGAAGAAGCATCATTCCATGATCGAACATATTGGGTAGGAACTCTATAATCATATTCATTCTAGCACATCATAGAATAATGGTTGAAGGTTGCCAAGGTTTTAATTTGGATGTCTGATGTAGAGATTTAAAGTTGAAGAGAGTGAATGGGTTATTCTCTAGACATTCTCCATGAAGATACTATGTGAATTGTTAATAAAGGTAAGATAGGTGTAGTTTACATTTGGGCCTTATGGAATCTTGAAATAAATAGGCTAATCTATGAGTATGATGTGTCCCCCATCGTTGTTCTCCATGCACCCAGTGTTTCATGTGTCTACGCCCGAAAGGGTAGTTGGGAGTCGTTTGTCTATCATTCTGGTGGAAGCTATGAAAGGTGAAGTTAATGGGTAATTGGCTTATGAGAGGTACCTAATTGTCATGTGTTATCCTTGATAGATAAGTTCGGAAATTGAGATTGCCTCCGTTAAGTGCTATGGCTAAGTCTGTGAGTCGAGGAGGTTGCCTCGATGGCCGAAAGCGTTGAGGAAAGGAAATATTCTCACTTGTTTGTAGAGCCAAATGGTTGTGGTTCAAAGGGTACTTTCTTTGTGTTATGATTTAAATGTGTATAGTTCACGTCAAGATACCAATTCTGTTAATGTAATGCCCTAATATTGGGATCAGTGTTGTTGATATATACTGTGATGCGTTGTTGAGTTATGGATATGTTGTTAGGGTGGTTTTGGTGATTCTCTGGCAGGTGGATAGGCCCAATTACAGAGGAGACTCTGCCGAAAGGTTTGGAAAATTTGGGAATTAGTCAAATTTGGGGGATTGCGATGTATGAAAGGAGGAGATGAATTATGTTGGGTGTTTTAGGCGGACTCTACTTCTCATTCGAGCACGAATGATCCTAAGTGGGGGAGGATCTTAGGCCTCGAAAATTTTGCCAAGGAATTTAAGGTTTCATGGTGTCGAGGTAGGCTTACGTGTTTGAGGGTTGTAGAAATTCTTCGCGGCGATCTTGGGTTGAAGAATGCATCGAGGTGTTGGTGGAAAATTATTTGTTGAAGGGCCAATTATGTGGTTAGATTCGCGATCGTAGATCCATTCTGCGGGCTGCATAAGCGTCGCAGAGTTGAGCAGGGAGTTGTTGAATTTTGAGGATTGTTTCGCGGTCCATTGTGCGATCGCATAACTGTTTCGCGGTACGTACTTCTGTCGTAGAGTTAGCATGAGAAAAATTCGTAGGGCGATTCTACAACCTATTCTGCGGCTGCATAAGTGGTTTGTGGACCGCAGATCTGTCATAGACGGGTCTAGAGCATCGCAGTTTTTGGGCATGAGTTTCATTGTCCATTGTGCGGACCGCATACCTGTTATGCGGTCCAATCTGCGACCGCAAACCTGAGTTTGGAGGGTCCGTTTTTCTATTTTTATAACCCGACTCTATTTTAAAAAATAGCCCTTGGGGCTTATTTTGGGGCATTTACCTGATGATTTTAGAGAGAGGTAACAACATTTTAGAGAGAGAAGGAGGAAACCTAACACTATAATCATCCAATCTGGCACCAACCTTAAAGAATGAAGGAAACCAATCACTAGATTATGATCTATCCGGGTACGTCCTACTTCTAAGCTTTCATGCAAGAGGTTATGAGTTCTAGTATATCGTGGGAGTTGGAAATAGGCCATGCATGTGACCATAGGTTGTAGTGTGTGGGATTATTTATCCATTTTGGTTAGTTTCTTGTTGAAATTGGTTGAGGAAGGAAGGGATTACCATTGTAGAGTTTTGTAGTCTATTTTGCATCCTAGGTGTTTGACAAAATTCCTAAGAGAGTTACACCATGTGAATCCTCCTAATTATTATTCGTTTTTCACTATCTTCATATTGATTGTTATTTCTAGAAGTATTGGGACGTTGTAGTAACTTAATGAAAGCTCAAACAAGGTATGTTGGCTAAACTCCTCTTTTAGAATTGAACCCCACAATGGCCTTGTAATCCCCGTGTTACTTATTAAAAATTGATTGTTCCGAACAAGCCTTGTGTCAAAAGATATATGCGTTCCAATTGTATTCCAAACGTCCTTATTTGTCGAGTTACTATTTGAGAAGGTGATTAAACATGGGTTGTGTGTTAATATGATATGATTTGAAGCGTGATTTTAATGAAAACTAGCATGTCGAATTGTGTAAGAAATCACATGTATCGAATTGTGTTTCCAATGTGTCTTTAGCTCTTATATATATTCATGAGTTTAAATTGTGTATTGCCCTTTTTGGAAAAGTATTTCAAAATTAAATGATGTGTTACTCGTTTATGCTTCTAACTTGTGCTTTGATTGCCATTTTACTCATTTCTTGGAAAAGAATTCATTGTGTTTCAAGTCTTCATTGCTAATAAAATTAGAGTTGTGATTTCCGTAATATTCTACATGTTGATGTTTGATGGAAATCCTCGAAAGTAAAGAAAAGAAAGTGTGGAATATGAAATACGACCGTCGTGCCATGAATAAAGAATCTTGTGAATGGCCAAAAAGGCCAAGAAAATATTGTTGTTGTGAGTGGTTGAAAATAGTAATGAAGGTTTATACAATGGGAAAGATGATAAGGTGAATACATTTGTAATTATACTATCTTTGTATACAAAAACAAAAAAATGTTTTTGGAGGTATCATTAGCAAATCGAGGAAGGGTGGGTCATAAGGCCCACACCCGAAACTACGTGTGCCGTTGTAGGGGTGGATTGCGATGGATTGTGATTATTCCCCTTATTTGGGATGAGATTCATATTAGCTGTGAATTTGAAAGTCAACCCACACGGCATATGTGGGAAGGTGGCCTAACCGATCGGGTGGAGATCGGACGCCATGTTGCGCACATGGTGGTACTACTCTTGGTAACACCTTTTTTCGCATCACATGTCAAACCACATTGTTCGTGGGGAGATGGCCTAGACTATCGGGCGTGATATGACTCCGTGCTAAAAACACGATGGTATATCGGTGCTAATGATCTCCCAACCAAAAATATATATTATTTTCGTATTTTGAAAATTAGTATGTTTTAATTGGGCATTTAGATATTGTTGATTGTGATTTGTTGTTTCTATGGTTTTCCCTTTCTTATAATGGCTTTCTATTTTGAAAGTGGACATTTATCTTTACATACTAGTACTATTCCATATATACTAACGTCCATTTTTCTGGGGGCGTTGCATCTTCAATGGATGAATGTGATTCGTCAGCAGGTGGTTTTGACCCTCGTTAGCAGTTACTCTCTATTCAGCAGATTTTGGTAAGCCCTACTCTGTTCTGGGCTTCATGTTATTTGACGTTGTACGTTACATTTTGAGGTATAGTCGGGGTCTTGTCGCCGGCACATCCATACTACTCTTTTGTTGTATTTAGAGGCTCCGTAGACAGGTTGTGGGTATTATATGATGTTGGGAATTAAACTAGTAAGTGTTGATATTTGGGATAACATGATTTCATCATATCAGTAAACTTGTTATATTTTGGAAATCATAAATGAATATCCTTTGGTAATGGAAAATATTGTGGAACACTTGGCTCCTCTCATGTTTATCACTTGTACTGGTTCTTATATTGTTAATGGGCAAGGTTGGGTAGAAGGCATCTAACGGGCTTGCTTAACCGGGGTGTCTCAGTTGAGCGCCGGTCGCGCTCCCTGAGGTCAGGGCGTGACAATACATCCCTGAACCGGAAGGAACCACTAACACCGGTGCTGAAGTCAAGGCGGTCTTGAGCTTGTGAAAGCTCGCCTCACAATCGCCCGACCATCGGAATGGAGCACCCTTCTGGGCCAATCTAGTCAAAGGTGTTGCAGTAGATGAGAAGCCCTCCACAAACCGACGATAATAACCTACTAACCCCAAGAAGCTCCTAATCTCGGTCGTTGTGGTAGAACGAGGCCAACTCTAAACTGCCTCAATCTTCTTGGTATCTACCTTAATACCCTCGCCTGATATAACATGCCCAAAGAATGCCACTAAATCTAACCAAAACTCACACTTGGAGAACTTAGCATATAGCTTATGTTCCCGCAAGGTCTAAAGCACCACTCTCAAATGATGCTCGTGCTCCTCCATGCTACGCGAGTAGATCAAAATGTCATCAATGAAGACAATGAAAAATGAATCAATATATGGCCTGAACACCCGGTTCATAAAATCCATAAATGTCGCCAGGGCGTTAGTCAAACCGAAGGACATCACTAGATACTCATAGTGGCCATATCTAGTTTGGAAAGCCATCTTCGGAATGTTCGAATCACGAATCTTCAAATGATGGTACCACGATCTCAAGTCAATCTTAGAGAACACCCTGACACCCTGCAACTGGTCAAATAAATTATCAATACGCGACAACGGGATTTTGTTCTTAATGGTAACCTTGTTCAACTGGCGGTAATCAATGCACATCCGCATAGTCCCATCTTTCTTATTCACAAATAACACTGATGCACCCTAAGGAGATACACTCGGTCTGACGAACCCCTTTCCTAGCAACTCCTCAAGTTGTTCTTTCAACTCCCTCAGCTCCTTCGGAGCCATGCGGTACAGTGGAATAGAGATAGGCTGGGTACCTGGAGAAAAATTAATACAGAAATCGATATCACGATCTGGCGGCATGCCTGGAAGATTCGAAGGAAACACATCATAGAACTCTCGAACTACGGGCACTGAATCAAACGTCGGAGTCTCTGAGGTAGTATCTCGAACATAAGCTAGATAAGACAAACAACCCTTCTCGACCATGTGCCGAGACTTCAAAAGAGAGATAACCCGACAAGATGCACTGATAGACGAACCCTTCCACTCCAATCTAGGCAACTTTGGCATCACCAAGGTAACAGTCTTGGCATAGCAATCAAGGATGGTGTGATACGAAGACAACCAATACATGCACAGGATGACCTCAAAGTAGGTCATATCAAGCAATAGGATATCCGCTCTAGTCTTATAACCACAGAAAGTAACAATGCAGGACCGGTAGATCCGATCCACAACAACAGAATCGCCCACTAGAGTGGACACATAAATAGGAGCACCCAAGGGCTCACGAGGAACACCCAGGAAATGAGCAAACAGAGATGAAACATATGAATATGTAAACCCTGGATAAAATAGTACTGAAGCATCCATACCGCAGACAGAAATAATACTTGTGATCACAACATCTGAGGTCACTATATCTCGTCTGGCCGGAAAGGCATAGAACCTGGCTAGAGCGCCACCTATCTCGCCTCCACATGTCTGGCCTCCACCTTTAGGATGACCCCTACCCACATGCCCTCCACCTTTGGGTGGCCAAACTACTGGTGCGGCAACTGGTGTTGTAATCATAGGCTGATGACCCTGTTGTACTGCCTTGCCCCGAAGTCTGGGGAAAAACCTCTTCATGTGGCCAAGATCCTCGCACTCATAACAACCCCTCAGAACGGTGGACTGCTGACCTGAAGTCTGACCTTAATGGCCTGAATACCCACTGGAGGAACCCTGAATAGCTGGTGGGCGGTAGGAGCTCTCTGGCATGGCGTTGAAATAGGGCTGCACTGGGCACCTCGAGAAAGTGGTGGTGCTAGATATGTGGGCCTGCTAGACTGACCTTTCACAAACTGACCTCTGCTCCCAGCCGGGGCACTACTGAACTCTCCAGAATATGGAAACCGCTTATCCCTCATCACCTGCTGTAGGCTCCACTAACGAACACCCTCAATCCTCCGAGCTATCTCCACAACTAGCTAGTACGAAGTCCCCATCTCAACTTCCCGGGCCATAGTGGCCTGGATGCCAAAGTGCAAACCGGTAACAAACCTCCTCACTCTCTCTGCATCGGTGGGAAGTATCATAAGTGCATGGCGAGACAACTCATAGAATCTCGCCTCATAGTCGGTCACTGACATCTGACCCTATTGGAGCTTCCGAACTGAAATCGCAACACTTCCCTCTGAGAGGGTGGAATATATTTGTCCAGGAAGAGGCGTGTGAACTGGTCCCAAGTCATGGGAGGAGAACCTTATGGTCTGCCGAGAGGATAGGACTGCCACCATCTATGGGCCCTGCCCTCTAGCTGAAAGGTGGTAAAGTCCACCCTGTGAGACTCCAATATCCTCATGTTGTGCAGTTTGTCGATGCACCGATCAATAAAGTCCTGGGGGTCCTCATGTCGCTCACCTCCAAAGACAGGAGGATGTAACATGGTCCATCTGTCCAATAGCTTCTGTAGATCGCCAGCCGTAACTGGTCTGGGCTCAGGTATAGCTGCTGTAACTGAGTGAGCTTCGCCCACGGGTAGTGCGCCCGGGGTCTGATAATGGCAGTTGCATGCCCTGGAGTCTGAGCGGTAGGGGTCTGTGCTCCTCTTCCCGCCTTAGATGTGGTTGGGTCTATTCGAAATAAACCAGCCTGAGTCATAGAATCCATGAACTGCAACATACGGCCCATGACCTCCTAAAATCCTAGTGCGGACATGAAATCTGTTGGGGCTGGCTCTACTGCAGGAACCTCGCCCTACTCCTCAATAGCAAGATCCTCCACAGGACCCACTGGTGGCACAACTGGAGCAACTCTGGGACGTCCTTGTCCTCAACCATAAGCTGGAGCCCTCCTTCGGCCTCTAGTAGCAGGCGTAGCAGTTCCTTCATGATCGGGTACATTTGCCGCGCGCGTCCTCACTATCTGTGAGAGAATAGGAGAAAGATACCTAGCACAACATCAACTGCACGATAGGAGATGAAGAAAGAGTAGTTTCCTAACACCCTATAACCTCTCGAAGATAAGTATGGACGTCTTCGCACCGATACGCAAGACTCTATTAGGTCTGCTCATAACTTGTGAGACCTACGTGAACCTAGTGCTCTGATATCTTGTTGTCATGACCCAATTTCTCCTACAGGTCGTGATGGCGCCCAACGTCGCCACTAGACAAGCCAACAGTGAACTAGCCATGTGTTCATTCTTTTTAACAATTTTGAAATGGTTGATTTTTATTTATTAAGTAAGTAAGAGGTGAAAAAATTAATAAAATAAAGCATAGACAAATATAAGAACAAGTGTGGTGAAATAAATGCTCAAAAACCATTGAATGTCTACTAGCATACTTTTTAAGACCTGGTATCACAAGTGTATGAGCTACTAGTAGAATATACAAAACACTAACTACTATTTGAAGTAGAGTAGACAGAAAGTAAATACAAAAGAGAGACTTCAGGTGTTGCAGAACGGACTCAGAAGCAGCTCACCACTAAGTCTCTGAGTATCAGGGGTGCGCACCGGGATGAATACCAGATGCACCTACCTCAGGTCCTGCATGGTTAGTACAGAAGTGTAGTGTGAGTACACAAATAACATGTACCCAGTAAGTATCCAGTCTAACCTCGAAGAAGTAGTGACGAGGGGTCGACATCGACACTTACTTTGGGCCAATAATAAAATGCAAGAATTATAAATAGGTATGGAACATGAAAATAATAATAATAATAATAATAATAATAATAATAATAATAATAATAATAATAATAACACAACAACAAACAGTGAATAAATGGTTCCTTAACTGGTGATAAAATACCAAGAATTCCTCTAGCCAACACCTAATTGTCACGCCCCGAACATGGGGAGCATGACCGGCGCTCATCCGAGTGAACCCAGTCGAGCAAGCCTACGTTACACCAACCTCTCATCATAAATCATGCATGATTTATCAAAACATAATTAGATCTTGACTTTCATATTGAATACATTTGGCTCAATGGCCCATAATTATTTTTTTCTTTTTCTCTCGTGATGGGTACATAGCTTCATAAATATATGTGAACATAAATACATGACGAAACTCAAAAATTAAGTACATGATCCACAGTGTACATGGAGCTTCTATGACAATAGATACCTAAGTACATAAAACCAACTAGACTCGAATACCCACTGGAATTATAGCGGGCTCACCATAATCTATTGCGCAGAAGATCCCTATCAAAGATCCATATCATCTTGTAGAAGTATACCTGCATCCATTAAAAGATGCAGCGCCCCGGAAAAGGGGACGTGAGTATATGTGGAATAGTACTCGCATATAAGGCAAACCGAACAACATATGAAGTCATGGTAATTTAAATAAGAGGCATACGAAGTACAACAAGAACTACGAAATATCCCATAGATTCACATTTCAAGTCTCGTTATGCTTACCTCATTTTAAAATTTGTTTAGGATTAACTGAGCCATATGAACTATGCGTGGAATACATAATATAAATTAATTGAAACATCATGTACAAACAAGGACAATGAAAGTGGCACATAATATCTGCGTTAACAATGCGTCTCACTAGACCGTCCATATCCCTCTCTTATCTTACACCTATACATTTCACCTGTGCATTTCATAGACCGTTTACATTTGTTTACTTACACAATACACCTATGCATTTCATAGACCGTTCACAGTGTTTACTTACACAATACACATGTGCGTTTCATAGACCGTTCACAGTATCACCTATACAATACACTTGTGCGTTTCATAGACCGTTCACAGTGTTCACATATCATACACCTATATGTTTCATAGTCCGTACATAGGGTCACATACTACATTATATACCTATGCATTTCATAGCCCGTCCATAGGGTTCACCTATACCATTATACACTTATGTGATTCATAGCCCGTCCATAGGGTCACATATCATATTATACACTTATGCGTCTCATAGACTGTCCATAGGATTCATTCATATTATACACCTATGTGTTTCATAGACCATCCATAGGATCATAACACATCATTATTCATATGACCATATATAAACCAAAGCGACATGACTAGCGCTACTTTTAAGATCGTAAGTTCCCGGATCATTGGAACACTTTATGTTCAAGTTCATGCTCATCATGGAGGAATACAACTCATTACATTAGCACACGTATGGTAAATCAATAAGTCAATTTCAATGGCACATGGCCCAAATACATTTTCCATAAGATTTATCGTCACTTAGCATAGGACATCCCTCTTCCACTTCTTTATATACTCTCTTGTCATCTTAAGGTCATTATCTAAGTTCATGATTCTTGGAGACTTAACATCGAAGTCATTTACATTAATTATTTTAGTAGCATACATACTATGATTGAAACCATAGGGACATATAACACCACATAATTCTCATTTTGGCAAACGGCCACATTTTATGTTCATACCATCACTTACTTGTACTTGCCATGGGTGATCATAGGACATCAAGAACACTTAAAATATTTAGGAACATCATATGCTCTCCTCATGAGGGCGTAGGAGCTTATAACACATTGGAAACATAAGTACAAGTACGTTCATCTCATAACCTTTCACACCATATCTCACTTCACAATTACTTTCAACTACTTACAACATCATTATTTCATTTGCTCCCTTGGCCATACATATTATTCTTCATTCATGGAACTATGGCCGTATATCATATTTTGAACTTTCATTTCTTTACTTTCAAGAATTATCATCATAAACATCATATAGAATACTCTTGAAATACCTTTCCCTAAAAAGGTCAATACACAACTTCAACTCATAAATATGTAAGAACTCAAAACATATTGGAAATACCTACCAAGCATAGCATTAGTTAGAACAACGACATTTGGGCATGACTTGAGTACATAAGCTTTTGGATAATTCTATTTTCGGAGTCAATTTGGAATAGTTGAATCAAGGCTTATTTCATAATATTTCACACATCATTTCATTTTATTGGCGCTATTGGCCACAAGTATAACTTTCATTCTTGGCACGGTGTCCACACTTTATATCCCCAACTCACTACTTTCACTTTCAAGCATCTTTATAGATTATCGACAACAAAGAATCTCTAATCACGACTTTTAGTACACATATGAGCAATTAAGAGTCTTAAGCACATTGAGACTTCTTACACAATTTGGCATAATAGCTTTCACTTGAAACACTACTTGGAGTCATAATATTTTTATACCCAATTCATGCTTTGAACACATTTCCGAAGGATAACATCATATGATAAGAGCATCCGGAATACATTTTGAACATATACCTTTTAACACAAAGCTTATTCGGAATAGTTAATTTATAATGGATAACTTGGGACATACAAGAACATCATGTTATTCAATTCTAAGAGAGAAGTTTATCCAACATACCTCGCTTTTAGCTTTCCTTAAATTACTACAATGTTCCGTAAATCTCAGCAACTTCAATCTCTTAGATGAAGATCTTGTGATTGGCTTCCTTGATTCTTGAAGATTGTGGAAAGAATGGATGATTAGAATGTTAGGTTTCCTCCTTCTCTATCTAAAATTCTCTTACCTCTCTCTAAAATCATCAGATGGTCACCCCAAAATAAGCCCCAAAGGCTATTTATCAAAATGGGATCGGGTTATAAAAATCAGAAAATGGACCCTCCGAACTCAGGTCTGCGGTCGCAGAATGGACCGCAAAACTGATGCCCAGAACTGGGCTGCACTTGTCAGGCCTGCGACCGTTCTGCGGTTCGCAGACCACTTATGCGGCCGCAGAATGAATTATGCGACCGCAGAATGGGCGCAAAATAACTTTCAAAATTCAACAACTCTCTGCTCAACTATGCGATGGTTATGCAGCCTGCAAACCTGTTCTGCGGTCACAAACTTGACCGCATAATCGCCTTCTCTTGCAAAAAATTTCCATCAACTCTCACTGCATTCTTTAACCCAAAAAGTCCGTACCTACAATCCTCAAATACGTAAGCCTACCTCGGCACCAAGAAACCTTAAATTACTTTACGAAATTTTTGGGGCCTTACACTAATAATCCCAATTCAATTTCTGTAATTAAATGTATTATATCCTCACAAGCCAGGAAATAATATTAAGTATAATCAAGTTCCGAGTATTATCATGCACGATTTATGCTGAGGTCGTACGGCCCGATCCAAAAATATATTGTGTGCATTGCCGAAGGTCAAATGGCATGAACCGTAGATGCATCTATTAACCTGCCAAAGCGAACGACCCGCTCCCATGAGAGTAAAGAAGTTTACCTCACTCGCGAAAGTACTTGCGACGCGAGTGGACATGTATTT
This sequence comes from Nicotiana tomentosiformis, assembly GCF_000390325.3. NCBI lineage: Eukaryota > Viridiplantae > Streptophyta > Magnoliopsida > Solanales > Solanaceae > Nicotiana > Nicotiana tomentosiformis. Next base: position 34,200,614 of record NC_090820.1, on the reverse strand, counting down.
CTCAGAGTTATTATATATTCCTCAATTATTCCCAAAAATAAGAAATCTAAATTGGAGAGTTTCAACCTTAAAATCCCAAATCTCAGCTTTAATTAAGACAATTAATATGCATAACAAATATGACAGTACAATCAAGGCATTGTGTAAATCTAAGACTACCCGAACATCTCATGGAATATAGCTACGCACAGACTCTCGTTACCTAGTGCGTACGTAGCTTCCACACAAGTAATTCACAACAAGGAATATACCTAAGGGGATGAGTTCCCTCTTACAAGGTTAGGCAAGAGACTTACCTCGTTCACAAGCTCACTTTCGATCCACAAATATGCTTTAAATCCTCAACTCAGTGTCAAACAACCCGAAACTAGTCGAATGTTATATAAATTAATCAATACATGTTCAAAAGTTCATAATTTAACTATTAGACTAATTACCCAACCCAAATTGGAAGATTCCTAAAATTCACCCTCGGACCCACGTGCCCGGATTACGAATTTTTTCAAAGATAGCTGTTACCCATAACCTCATAAACTCAAATATATAATTTTCATCCCATTCCATAATCATTTTCGTGGTTAAATCTCATTTTTATCAAAACCTAGGTTTTTCACCGAAACCCATAATTTTCGCGATTTTACATGTTAAAATCTACCCATAATCTATGTATTTAACTTACAGTGGGTAGGAATTACTTACCTTCAATAGCTAGGTGGAAATCCCCCTCTAAGAAGCTCCAAATAGAGCCCAAGAAGTGAAATAAATGAACCAAAATAGCCACCTAAGTCCTGTATTAAATGGACCTTACTGCCTCCAACATTTTTGCTTCTACGGACCTGGGGCCGCACCTGCGGAAAATCCCGCAGGTGCGGTCCTAGCCCAGGCTAGATGACTCCGCTTATGCGGACATGCTCCTGCTTCTGCGGTCTTGCTTCTGCGGAGAGAGGAACGCATCTGCGGTCCAAGCCTAGCCAGCCTCTTCTCACACCTGCGGACTTCTCATCGCAGAAGAGAGGCCGCTTCTGCGGACCACTGGCACACGCCCAAAGCTACTTCTATGTCCAAGAGCTCGAACCTACAGCCACAAGCTCGCAGGTGCGACCACACCAGAACTGGTGCACCAGCAGCCCTTTTCAAGCTTTAACTCGATACGTGCATCGTCCGAGTAGCACTCGAGGCCTCCGAGGCCTCGTCCAAACATAACAAAAAGTTTGTAAACATGATATGGACTCACTAGAACCCTTAGATCGTGTAATACAACACCAAAACTAAGAATCACACCTCAAACCAAATCGAATCAACTTATGAACTTCAAGTTCTTCCAACTTGCTCTGAACGCGCCGAATCATACTTAAACTACTCAGAATAATACCAAATTTTGTGTGCAAGTCTTAAATCACCATACGGAACTATTCCTAAGCTCAGAATTCCAAACGGACCTCAATAACACCAAAACCTACTCCAAACCAAATTTAAAGAACTTTTAAACCTTCAATAAGCCAACTTTCAACTTTAGGCGTCGAAACGCTCTCGGGTCATCCAAAACCCGATATGGACACACGCCCAAGTCCAAAATTATCATACGAACCTCTTAGGACTGTCAAATCCTGATTTCGAGGTCGTTTACTAGAAATATTGGCCCAAGTCAAACTTATCTCTTTAAAGCCAATACTAAGGAACTAGGTGTTCCGATTTCAACCCGAACCCTTCCAAACCCGAACTAACCATCCCCGCAAGTTACAAAATAGAAAAGGCATATACAGGGTGTTTTATTTAAGGGGACGGGGATCTATAAAGTAAAATGACCGGTCGGGTCATTACAGTAGAGGTAAAGACATATTTAACGTTGAACTAAGTAGTAGAGAAGTAGATTCAGTATTGGATCCTACAGGCGAAAAGACAACTAATCAGACGATGACAACGACAACAATTAGGGAATCTACAGAAAATTCTCCAGAAGTAGAAGCAGCGGTGAAGCCTCAAGTGGTCAGATTGAGTTAGAAACTAAAGAAGTTGAATTCGTATTCCTCTTTTCTTAATGTGCTGACAGTAATGGCTCTCAATCATCATCTTTTCCACCTTACTCATTTAGTCGATGTCAGAAGCTGAAGTTTTTGATCTCATCTAGTATTAGTATTAGTAATACATGCTGATCAGATGGTTTATACTATTTTCTTTGTTACTATTTTGGTAGGGGTGATTGCCAGTGTGTAGGTGCTAGTAGTACTTTTTTCCTATGACTTCTATCTAGATACAGTGTCATTAGAAAATTACATATTGCTAGTAGCATTTTTTTTCTGAAATTTAGCAAATGAACTAAAAAACTTTAGTATGTTTAGTCTGAAGTTTTAGGAAAAATCTCATTGCAAAACTGCAGAGTGCAGGACAAAACTTCAGGATGTTTTGGTATGAAATTTTAGCAAATGAATTAAAAAACTTCAGCATGCATAAGTCTGAAGTTCTGCAAATACTCATTAGAAAATTACAGACTGCATGACAAAACTTCAGCATGATTAGTATGAAGTGTTAGCAAATGAACATAAAAACTTCAACATGTTTAGTCTAAACTTTAGGAAAAAACTCATTACAAAATTAGAGACTGCATGATAAAATTTCAGCATGTTTAGTATGAAATTTTATCAAATTAACTAAATAGCTTCGGCATGTTTTAGTATGAAGTTTAAGAAAACGTCATTTACAAAATTACGTATTGTAAGACAAAACTTCAGCATGTTTAGTTTGAAATTTTATGTTATATATCTTTGAAACAACTTCATGCTATATTAGCATGAAGTTTTTAGCTTTATATTTCATTTGAAACTTCAGACTTCAACTTGAAACAACTTCATGCTACATTAGCATGAAGTTTTAGCTTATGTTTGATTGATATTTCAGACTTCAACATGAAAATACTTCATGCTACATTATCATGAAGTTTTATCTTGTATTTGATTAAAACTTCAGACTTCAACAGGAAACAACTTTATTCTATATCCTTCGCGCATTAAATTTAAAGTTTTGAATTTTTTTTTGAAGATCTATAGGCGAAAACTTCATGCTATATACAACTTCATGCAAGTGTGATTTGTAAATGACCATAAGTAAAAATATCTATAGGCGTTAATTGAATTCAGATTTTGTTTTTAAAGTTCAAAACTGAAAAAGCATGACGAGTTACCAAAATAATTACAGAAATATATATGATGAAGCTCAATCAGTTTCACAAACTAATGCGTTCTGAAGATGAATTGCAATACTTACAATGTATTTTGTAATTTTGAATTCTGAAGATGAATCTGGATCAAGTTTTTGGTTTTTTAATAAAGCTGCTGAGAGGAGAGGAGATCTTCGACCAACTTTGAAGGAGATCTTTTGAGGAGGGATGGAGTGATAGAGGAGATCTTTTTTCACGAATGAGGTTGCAGATCACGCAATTAATGCATGATGCAGGTTTCATATCTTTTGTTAGGGGTATAATTATCATATTATTACGTATTTTTGTTAGTTGGTTACCAAATCAATTTTTTTTTTTAAATAGGGTACATGTTAAAAGGTGGCACATATATAGGGTACAGCTGCAAATCCCCCCATATTTGAAGGTTGAATGAAATTAAATTCAATTAGAGATTAATTTCATACCCTAAGGTCTGAATTGAACTTTAGTTTTTAAAACTTCAAACTTTTGCTATGAAGTTAGACTTTGACAAAGCCCAACTTCAGACACGAAGCTAAACAATTAGGTTCAGTCAATTTTGAATAGTTTTTAAAAATTAAGTATATTTTAAGTATGGATACTACAAGTAACTATCTGGTATCATTTCTATACAATAATAGACCTAAAGACAACCCAGTTATAAGGCCAAGCTCAAATGTGTGCTTGGCGTGAAATAGAATATTTCTTACCAAAAATATTTTTCTAAATAATATTTTGCAGAAAAATAGTAAATGAGTTATTTTAACTTATTTTTCAGTGTTTTGTTTGTGAGCATATCCATCATCCATAGTGCCATTAGGGATAGTATAAACCATCATTCATCTTCTTCAATCTTCCTTAAATACCAATCATGTGGTCTCGACATTGTTGAGCTCTCCCATATTTAATATATAGATGAGTAAAATATTTCTCATTCATTACTTGTAAGGAGACAAACAGTTAAAAACAATATTACAAAAGTAGTTTCTTGTGCCTTTACCCACCTTATACAAGTCTGATGATGTGTTGAATATCAAATTAAGAGAGGTTAGTGTAGATTTATAAAAAGGCATTCTTCAATGGTTGACAATTTCAATCATTCAATAGTGAAAAAAGAAGGAGCTATAAGCCTTATGCGAGTATATTTGGTCATATAATATGAGGAATAAAATGCTAGTTGCATGAAATAAAGAGAAAAAGGACAGTCCAGGTGCACAAAACGTTCAACGTTTATGCAAGGTGCGGGGTAGGGCTACACCCTAGGGGGTGTAATGTAAGTAACCTATTGTTAGGGGTCCGTCTCTTTGATCTTGGCTTGACAACAAGAGTATTGTCACGAGGCAGCAAGAGTGTTGCAAAGCTAAGGTGAGTGAGCTAATACCAAGGCAAAAGGGAAAATATGCAAGTGATAGACAAGGTTTTGAAGGAGACAAGGCAGCTTGGCAAGGCTTGACAATCGAGATGCGGTCTGAGGGTGATATTATGGCATGTCAAAACCAACAAGGCATGAGGAAATGATGCTAAGACAAGGCAAAATCTAAGTGGGAAAGGGAAGGCTAAGTGCAACGAAAGCATGAGCGCAAGGCACACTTATCATGACATTGGGGTATAGCAAAAGGCAGTGTGTGTGGGCATTGGCTAAGGCTTAATGTGGCTGCAATGCACCTGAGAGCAAGTAATTAGCCCCCGATTCAAGCTAAGGCACTCACATGGGCAACAAGTTTCAGCATTGACAAAGTCAAATGCGGTTACAAGGCATATGTTGTACACATGGCAGTAGTTGGTTTTTGTTCAAATCTAGCAGGTGATTACCAGAACATTTTTGGAGCCTTATTCTCACTATTTTAGCATGATCCTAGTAGTTGGGGGATGTCAACTACATTAGGATAAAATAGTGTATTATGTGGGATGAGTGTCTAAGCCTAAGAGTGACAAGTGTAAAGGCAAAGGGCTGTCATATGATCTATAAATATGCAACACACTTATGCTTGTAAAAACGTGTGAGAGTACATATTAGAGTTAGGAAAGAGTTCCTAAATCTGTTTTCAAGAGTGAAAACGCCCAAGGCTAAGAGTAGTTTTTGAGAGAAAATCTGAAGGTCAAGAGTGATCTTTTGTACACAGCATTATACTTTGAGTTTGAGTTTCTTTGTATGCTCGAGCTAACTACAAAGTTGGGAACATAGTTTTCTATATAAAGTGCGTTGTGTTCTATTTTTATTTTGTTTCCTTTACTTAAATTCGTTGTCTAAATCAGTCATAAACCTACTACGTTGAAAGCTGCCTAAAAATATTCTAAGTGTAAAGTTGCAGAATTTTGCCTAAGTGTTGTTAGGAAGGCTGAAGTTGGGTGTGAGGCCTGGCTGTTGCGCAGGCTAGTTTTGGTGGATAGAAATCAAGCCTGTGACAACTGATATCATAGTGGAGCAGGTTCACAATGGAGGTACGATGAGCAGTGGCAGATTTCGTGGTCTTGTTTGAAAACATGGCCGGTGGTAAAAATGAACTGTGGGAAAGGCTAGCGAAACTGGAGGCATTGATTGGAAATATCCCTGAAGGTGGCAGAAATTCAGACCCTTGTGATAAGGCTTGCCTACCTTGATACATAATTGTCTATGCTAAACCAAAAGAATGTAGATCTGAAGAACGAAACATTGGTGTTGCAACGGGTTGTGGGCGAGGATGCTCCTCAACATGGTGATGATCGTCTCAAGGTAAATATTCCTGAACCTAAGGCATTTGGTGGTACAAAGAGTGCACGTGAGTTGGAGAATTTGCTTTGGGATATGGAGCAGTACTTTCATGCTATTCATGTGCAAGATGAGAAGCAAAAAGTAACCTTGACTAGCATGTATTTGAGTGAAGATGCTGATGTAACGATCTGGCCGGTCGTTTCGGGAGTTGTAGCCCCATTCCCCTATTTACTACTCCATTTGTGCTTTATAGTGGTTATATGACTTATCGGGTTAGTTGGTTCGGGTATAGAGAGATTTCGGAATGAATTGAGACACTTAGTCTCATAATGGAAAGCTTAAGTTGGAAAAGTTGACCGGATGTTGACTTATGTGTAAACGATCTCTGTTTTGAATTTTGATTGTTTCGTTAGCTCCGTTAGGTGATTTTGGACTTATGGGCGCGTCTGGATTGTGATTTGGAGGTCCGTAGTAGAAGAATGACGAAAGTTGAAATTTTGGAAAGTTTGACCAGGAGTGGACTTTTGATATTGGGGTCGGATTCTGATTCTGAAAGTTGTGTGCAAAATTTGAGGTCAATCGGACGTGATTTGATAGGTTTTGACGTCGTTTGTAGAATTTGGAAATTTCAAAGTTCATTAGGCTTGAATCCATGTGCAACTCGTGTTCTTGATGTTGTTTGAGGGGATTTGAGGGTTCGACTAAGTTCGTATCGTGTTTTGGGACTTGATGGTATGTTTGGTTGAGGTCCCGTGTCACGCCCCGAGCCTGGGGACGAGACTTGCACCCGGTGCCTCACCTATCCTTGCGTACCACTTGCGACTAAGAGACTCTGAACATGTAATGTCATGCTTTGGCCATGGGCCACATTACAAGATAATGTGTAAAGCAAAATATAAAACTGAATAGAGACTAACGCTGACTAAATGTCAACATAAAGTTGGGCCGGTAAGGCCGTCATAATTACTACAACTGGTAAGCCAACAAAATATACGTACAGGGCCTATAAGCACACATACAGCACTAGCTGACAGGATATGTCTACAAGCCTCTACTGATGGATGTACTGTGATCGGAACAGGGTCCCGACCTACCCATAACCTATCTACATATATACACAAGATGTACACAAAACTTCTAGACCCGGCAACTCCGAAGGATGGGGAGCTTACGGATAAAGCTGAACTCGGGCAACACCTACTGAGGAGGTCTACCCGTCTGTCAGTCTGAACCTGCATGTATGAAATGCAGTTCCCCCAGAAAGGAACGTCAGTACGAAATAATGTACCGAGTATGTAAGGCAATATACAAAAAGCTGAAACTGAACTGATAATCTAAACATATGCTTACCTGCGGATACTGATTCAACTCTCTCAATATAGTAAGTGAAATAGTTGTCCGACCATATAAGGGTCGGTATATATATATAACTGCTCTGTCATAGTAGGATCGCTCATAGGCGCTCGGCCATACTAGGCTCTGTATCTCGACCAACTGGGCTCGCTCATAGGCGCTCGACCACAGTAGGCTCGGTATATAACTTTCCATCTGATCAGAGGTTGCCCAATAGGGGCCTGCCCATTAATTATCACTCGATGGTAATGAAAATACTGTAATACTGTATATATAGGCTCTCTGCTCTCTTGACTGGAAAAAAGGAAATACTCAAATGAATATGAAGTCCCGATAAAGAGAATATTGTAACTTACAAAACTAGAAAAATATACGTAAATTCCGGGATATGAATTTTTCTTTATGCTTCGCTATCAAACTCGTGTAATTACGAGATCATGCAAAAATGAAAGAAGGGCTTAGCCTTAACATACCTGGATTAGGGAAAAAACCCGTATGAAATTCTTGAAAAAGGTTGCACCGTACTCCCTTAGAATCGCAAAATCTCACGTTGCTAATACTAATAATTCTTGTTGGAATTTCTAACGTTCTGATATAAAGTGTTGTATTCCAAATATGAAGTTTTGCTATTTGGAAAATAAATTCACGTTCCTATGCTCCTTGGATTAGAATGTGATCGTATTGTAATGTTCTTGGCAGAATCTTTCTAAGAGATTAGAAAAATAAATTGAGTTAGGGAATTATCCTTAACTTTAAGTGGCTCCCTTTAATTAATGCTTGGTGTCACATTTCTTCCAAAGTGTGACACCTTGCATTCTTTAGTGCTTAGTCATTAAAAGGAAAGGGGTTGCTTGCCACGTTGGGGCGGGGGGTAAATCTTTATCCCACTCTTTAATTAATTACCTACATAATTAAAAATTATCTCAAATTACTTAAAATACTACTCACTTTATACATCCTACTATCACGGTCATATGGTACCTTGTATGGTACTAGTCCATAAGTATCAGGTATTATAGCTCGGACTCTATTTTATTCCAAATCGACAACCTTCAACGAAACTCATTTTCTTTAATTCGTGTACCCTTTCCTTTATGGAACTTACTTATTGCTTGTTATAAATAACATAAATATGCTAACCTCAAGATAATCTCATCCCCAAGTCTATGTCAATTAACTGAAGACGAAACTTTAACGTACGAGAAACGCGAGATGTAACTTCCTTCCCCCCTTAGAAACATTCGTACTCGAATGTCTACTCTTAGACACTTTGGGAAACTTTTGCCAGAGTCTCTTCCGTAAACTAGACTAAAACCAACTTGTACGCAGCCAGAAAACATACTATACATGCCACACATGGCCACTGTCTATAAATAGCAACACTTGGCTTCACACAACTGTCCATTATAAATTCTGAGAGTCAAAAATGAGAGCTTACCTGATGACCTACTGGCCTGAATAGAGCTGTGCTGAGGTATCCCACCTCGAGCCATATCTTCAGTTTGAAATAGGTGGGGGTATTTAGACTTCATTTCTTCCTCCTCTTCCCACGTCATCTCTTCCACAGTCTTGCTTCTCCATAAGACCTTCAAGGAGGCTACCTCCTTATTCCGTAGCTTGCGGATTTATCGGTCTAGGATGGCAACCGAAATTTCCTTGTATGACAAGTCCTCTATGATCTGTACATCATCCGTGGGCACCACTCGGGTAGATCGCCAATGCACTTCCGTAGCATTGATACGTGAAAAATCGGATGGACAGACTCCAATTCTGAGGGCAATTCTAACTCATAAGCTACTTGGCCAACTTTCCGAATGATCTTATAAGGTCCAATATGCCGTGGGCTAAGTTTGCATTTCTTGCCAAACCTCATCACACCCTTCATAGGTGACACCTTTAAGAATACCCAGTCATTAACCTCGAACTCTAAATCTCGTTGTCGCACGTCAGAATATGACTTCTGATGACTCTGAGCTGTCAACAGTCGCTCCCAGATGAGTTTTACTTTTTCTATGGCCTGCTGAACCAGGTCTAGCCCATGTAACCCAGATTCTCCAACATCAAACCACCCTATAGAAGATCTGCACATACGCCCATACAAAGCCTCGTACGGAGCCATCTGGATACTGGAGTGGTAACTATTATTATATGCAAACTCGATAAGAGGTAGATGTTCATCCCAACTTCTTTTAAAATCCAACACACATGCTCGTAACATATCCTCGAGAGTCTGAATTGTGCGCTCGCATTGCCCATCAATTTGTGAATGAAAAGTTATGCTGAGATTCACGTGAGTTCCTAGACCTCTCTGAAATGACCTCCAAAAATGTGTTGTAAACTGGGCCCCACAGTCAGATATAATAGATACTGGTATTCTGTGTAGTCGCACTATCTCCTTAATATATAATTTTGCATAATATTTTGTTGTATATGTAGATCTGACTGGTAGGAAATGAGTTGATTTCATGAGATTATCGACTATCACCCATATGGAATCGAACTTACGATAAGAACGAAGTAAACCCATGATAAAGTCCATGTTAATCGCCTCCCATTTCCATGTTGGGATCTTTATAGTCTATATTAGCCCTCCGGGCTTCTGCTGCTCTATCTTCACCTGCTGGCAACTAGTGCATTGAGCGACATACTCAGCAATGTTCTTCTTCATATCATTCCACCAATACACATCCTTAATGTCATGATTAGGGGTGTTCAAAACCGAACCGAAACCGAAAACCGAACCGAAACCGAAGCTTAATGGCTTATTGGTATCGGGTTAATGGTTTAACGAACGGGGAACGGATTGAAATTTTTTTATTAACGGCTTATCGGTTTGGGGGCGGATTATTCAATTTTCTTAATGGATAATCCGTTAACCCATTAAGAATATATATATATATATATATATATATATATATATATATATATATATATATATATATATATATATATATATAAAATTTATTTTTATCCATATATATATTAAATATCAAAAACTCTTCCACTTCTTCCAACTATTTGCTTAGCTTATTCTCCCACCCTACTCTAAGATTGTTTAAGCTGTTGTCTATGGTTCACCTCTGCTTTTGTTTTTTAAAACTAATGCCTGCTGTCTATGTTTAATAGAATAACAATAGTATTGTTGCCACAACTTTTAACCCACAATATTGACGATAGTACTGTCTTGAATTATGTTCTGGGGAAATAGCGCATCTGCGTTTCCTGTAAATTGTTTACTACTTATAATCCATCCCTATTTCTATACATAACTGCCTTTTGCTCGGTGTTGTTTGTATGGTTAATGATATAGCGTGAAATGCCTGGTTGAGAGTTTAAGTTAGAAATTTGAAGTTGTTGTTTGAACTTTGAAGCTGCATAAATTCAAGCTTTGTTAGGCGTTCTGTAGGCCAAACGTTTCTGTGTATTCTGCTCACTTATGGATTAATCATTTTGAAATATGTATCCTGGACTCACTTTGAATATAGACTGGAATTTCCTATTCTGAATTTGTATGCTAGGCGTTAACAGACATATCTATGTCTGGACTCATGTAATGTAGTCTGTTTTGGGATTTAATGGTAGGCGTTAACATACATGTATGTCTGGACTCATATGTAGTCTGCTTTGGGATGTAATCTAGCCTACAATGTGTTCTACTTTTTTCACTCTACAACACATGACACACTACATCATTCTTATGTAGGCGTTAGCATGCATGTTTGTCGGGACTCAATGTGTAATTTCCTATTATGAATTTGTATGCTAGGCGGTTAACAAACAATTAATGCACGCAATATAGATTTAATTAGGCCGATAAACCGCCCGATAAGAGCTAAACCGATACCAATCCGCCCGATATCTTATCGGGTGGCTAGCGGATTAATACATTTAAAAGCCGATAACCGTTAAGCCAAACCGTTAAGAGTAATTAACCGCCCAATCCGCCCGATAAGCAGCCCTAGTCATGATACATCTTCGTCGACCCAGGGTGAATGGAGTACCACGAATAATATGCCTCTGACATAATCCTGTCTCGTAGCCCTGCTACATCTGGAACACACAAACGACCCTTGTATCTAAGAACCCCATCTCCCTTGAGTTCTAACAACGGCTTCTTCTACTACGGAACTCTCTCTCTCTCAACTCTAAGTCCTCGTACTGCTTCTCCTTTACTTCAGCTATGAGAGATGATTTTACAGTATTTTGGAGTACAACTCCACCATTTCCAGAGTCTACTAACCGAACCCCTAAATAATCCAATTGATGAATCTCTCTATTTAATTGTCTTTTTTCGGCCTCTACATGTGCCAAGCTACCCATAGATCGGCGACTTAAGGCATCTGCTACAACATTAGCTTTCCCTGGATGGTAGAGAATGTTAACATCGTAATCTTTCAATAACTCAAGCCATCGCCTATGTCGCAAATTCAACTCTTTTTGCTTGAAGATATATTGCAGGCTTTTATGATCTGTGAACACATCAACATGAACACCATATAAATAATGTCACCATATCTTAAGTGCATGGACAACTACAGCTAATTTGAGGTCGTGGGTCGGATAATTCCGCTCATGTTTCCTTAACTGCCTTGAAGCATATGCAATTACTTCCCATGTTGCATCATGACACATCCTAACCCGACACCTGAGGCATCACAATACATGGCATAACCATTTGGACCCTTTGCAAGTGCTAGAACTGGCGATGAGGTCACCCTATTCTTAAGCTCTTGGAAACTCTACTCACATGCCTCTGTCCACTGAAACTTAGTCGCTTTTTGCGTCAACTTCGTTAATGGTGTTGAAAGAGAAGAAAAACCCTCTACGAACCTCCGCTAGTATCCTGCTAAGCCTAAAAAACTACGAATCTTTGTCGGAGTGGTAGGTCTAGGCCAGGATTTCACAGCCTCAATCTTCTAAGTGTCTACCTTTATACCTCCATCGGATACAATTTTCCCCAAAAATGTTATAGACTTCAACCAGAACTCACATTTAGAAAACTTAGCATATAATTTATTATCACGGAGGGTTTGGAGTACCGCTCATAGGTGGTCCATATGCTCATCCTTTGAACGTGAATAAACAGAATATCATCAATAAAGACTATCACAAACAGATCTAAATATGGCCGAAATAGGCTATTCATCAAGTCCATAAATATGGCAGGTGCGTTCGTCAACCCGAAGGACATGACAAGGAACTCGAAGTGGCCATATCGGGTCTTGAAGGCTGTCTTGGGAATATCTTTCTCCCGAACTCTGACCTCAAATCTATCTTTGAAAAGCATCTAGCTCCATGCAACTGATCAAACAAGTCGTCTATCCTTGGAAGTGGATACTTATTCTTAATAGTTACATTGTTCAGTTGCCTATAATCAATACACATCCTCAGCGAGCCGTCTTTCTTCGGCACAAACAGTACCGGTGCACCCCAAGGTGAAGTACTGGGACTGATGAAACCTTTCTCCAGTAAATCTTTTAACTGCTCCTTCAACTCCTTCAATTCGGCAGGTGCCATTCTATACGGAGGAATGGATATTGGTTGAGTCTCCGGAAGCAAATTGATGCCAAAATCAATATCTCGCTCGGGAGGAATACCTGGAAGTTCATCTAGAAATACATCTGCGTACTCTTTGACTACTGGAATAGACTGAAGTGTAGGTATCTCAGTATCTATATCTCTAACTCGCACAATATGATAAATGCACCCTTTTGCGATCATATTCCTCGCCTTCATATAGGAAATAAACCTACCTCTGGGTGTCGCTGTATTACCTACCCACTCACGGACTGGCTCACCCGGAAAATGAAATATAGCTATATTTACTCGACAATCAACTGTGTCATAGCAAGCTGCCAACCAGTACATGCCCATGATAGCATCAAAATCCAACATCTCTAGCTCAACTATGTCGGTTGAGGTCTGACGACCACAAACCGATACCGTACAACCTCGGTAAACTCGTCTAGCAATAATCGATTCTTCGACCAGTGTAGATACCGCAAAAGGATCACTTAGTATTTCATGCACTATACCAAACTTCCCTGTGACAAATGGGGTAATACACGTTAAAGTATATCCTGGGTCTATCAAGGTATAAGCATCGCGAGAGCAAATGGTCAACATACCTGTCACAACGTCTGGTGAGGATTCCTGGTCCTGTCAACCCGCTAACGCATAGCTACGATTCTGGTTACCACCTGAACTGAAACCTCTACCTCTGCCTCAACCTCTACCATCAGAATACTGAGACTCGCGCCCTGAAGGATGCACGGTCATAGATGATCCTATTGCGGAATTCGCTGGTTGAGATATACCCCTAGAATCTCTATTTGGGAAATCTCGCATCATATGCCCTGGACGTCCACATGTATAACAAGCATCAGAACCGGCTCATCATTGGCCTAAGTGTCCTCTACCGCAGATGGCACACCGCGGTGAAAATGGCCATGTCTGCCCCGAACCTCGCTGTCGCTGCAAACTTGATACTTGGGAGCTTTCACCTGGTCCTGACTGAGTATAGCGATCATCCCTGTAACCCTGTAGCTGAGGTGGCGGAGGTCTAGGTGGCCGTTCGAAGTACTGGGGCATGTAACTACCCTGAGACTGCTCCTGAGACTTAGCAAATCTCATCCTCTTACGCTACCCTGAGTCAGTCCTCTCTGTACCATTCTGCCTATGCCTACCCCTTTCTATATTCTGGGCAAATGCCTGAATCCGGGAGATATCCATACTATCCTGTAATGCAGCAGTGGCACATGCCTCGGTCAACTCTGGGGCCAACTCTGCTATACACCTGTGGATTCTATCCCGCATAGTAGCAACTATGGATGGTTCATATCTGGACAATGAGTCAAAATGGAGACTATACTCTCGAACACTTATATTGCCCAACTTGAGGGCTAGAAACTGATTGACTCGGGCATGTCGGATCTCTCGCGGTAAGTACTGGTCAAGGAAAGCATCCAAAAAATTCTCCCAAATAGCAGGAGGTGCATCACGTCCCCTGGACCTTTCCCATCCCTCGTGCCAAAGGATGGCTATATCTCGGTGTCAAAAAGCTGCTAGATCAACTGCCGCTTTCTCCGTGGTATGCATAACCCGAAAGATCCTGTGAAGCTGATCTATGAAATCCTGCGGGTCCTCCCTCTATTATGTCCCCGTGAACTCTGGGGGACTCAAAGCAATAAACTCTCGGACCTTTGAACTCCCAGATCCCTCAGAAGGTCCTGCACTAGCTGATGCCCTAGCCTGTTGTTGGGTAGCTACCAATTATGCCAACAAATGCATCGCATTCCTCAGGTCCTGATCTGATGGAAGCGTAGGGGGAACTGGATGTGCGGTCTCCCTAGGAATCTCCTCAGGTGGCGGAGGAGCCGGTAATGGCTGAGTAGGGGTCTCTCCCTGGGCCTCCGATTGGTCCCCATCTACTGGGGGTACTCTGCTAGTCCCCTAACCTACTGATGTTTCTCTCCTAAGGCTAGCTGTAGTCTTCCTAGTTACCGTCATCTGTGCATGCAAACAACAACACTTAAGTTTAACTCAAATTTCCTATAACTCAGTTCTACAGCACGATTTAGATTTGAAATAAGGGTAACCAACTCCTAGATGCCCTGTAGTCCCATGCTTATATAATGTGGTGCACCACACACCTATAAACAACACCTTACTAGACACGACTTATAGACTCCCTAGGACAGAACTGCTCTGATACCACTTTTGTCACGCCCCGATCCTGGGGACGATACCGGCACCCGGTGCCTCACCGATCCTTGCGTACCACTTACGACTAAGAGACTCTGAACATGTAATGTCATGCTTTGGCCATGGGACACATTACAAGATAATGTGTGAAGCAAAATATAAAACTGAATATAGACTAACGCTGACTAAATGTCAACATAAAGCTGGGCCTGTAAGGCCGTCATAATTACTACAACTGGCAAGCCAAAAAACTATACATACAGGGCCTTTAAGCCCACATATTGCACTAACTGATAGGATATGTCTACAAGCCTCTACTAATGGATG
The DNA here is from genome assembly GCF_000390325.3 of Nicotiana tomentosiformis. Classification (NCBI taxonomy): domain Eukaryota; kingdom Viridiplantae; phylum Streptophyta; class Magnoliopsida; order Solanales; family Solanaceae; genus Nicotiana; species Nicotiana tomentosiformis. The sequence continues at coordinate 34,185,345 of NC_090820.1, read as the reverse complement.
TACTGTGATTGGAACAGGGGCCCGACCTACCGATAACTTAACTACATATATACACAAGATGTACACAAAACTTCTAGACCCAGCAACTCCGAAGGACGGGGAGCTTACTGATAAAGCTGAACTCGGGCAACACCTACTGAGGAGGTCTACCCGTCTGTCTGTCTGAACCTGTACGCATGAAATGCAGTGCCCCCAGAAAGGGATGTCAGTACGAAATAAGGTACCGAGTATGTAAGGCAATATACAAAAAGCTGAAACTGAACTGATAATCTGAACATATGCTTACCTGTTGATACTGACCCAACTCTCTCAATATAGTAAGTAAAATAGCTGTCTGGCCCTATAAGGCTCGGTATATATATATATATATATATATATATATATATATATATATATATATATATATATAACTGCTCTGTCGTAGTAGGATCGCTCATAGTCGCTCGGCCATACTAGGCTCTGTATCTCGACCAACTGGGCTCGCTCATAGGCTTTTGGCCATAATAGGCTCAGTATATAACTTACCATATGTTCAGAGGTTGCCCAATAGGGGCCTTCCCATCAATTATCGCTCGATGGTAATGAAAATACTGTAATACTGTATATATAGGCTCTCTGCTCTCTTGACTTGAAAAAGGAAATACTCAAATGAATATGAAGTCCCGATAAAGAGAATATTGTAACTTACAAAACTAGAAAATATACGTAAATTCCGGGAGATGAATTTTTCTTTATGCTTCGTTATCAAACTCGTGTAATTACGAGATCGTGCAAAAATAAAAGAAGGGCTTAGCCTTAACATACCTGGAGTAGGGGGAAAACCCTTATGATATTCTTGGAAAAGGTTGCACCGTACTCCCTTAGAATCGCAAAATCTCACGTTGTTAATGCTAATAATTCTTGTTGGAATTTCTAACGTTCTGATATAAAGTGTTGTATTCCAAATATGAAGTGTTGCTATTTGGAAAATAAATTCACGTTCCTATGCTCCTTGGATTAGAATGTGATTGTATTATAATGTTCTTGGCAGAATCTTTCTCAGAGATTAGAAAAAATAAATTGAGTTAGGGAATTATCCTTAACTTTAAGTGGCTCCCTTTAATTAATGCTTGGTGTCACATTTCTTCCAAAGTGTGATACCTTGCATTCTTTAGTGCTTAGTCATTAAAAGGAAAGGGGTTGCTTTCCACGTGGGGGTTTGGGGGGGTAAATCTTTATCCCACGCTTTAATTAATTACCCACATAATTAAGAATTATCTCAAATTACTTAAAATACTACTCACTTTAACACACTTTATACATCCTACTATCACGGTCATATGGTACCTTGTATGGTACTAGTCCATAAGTATCGGGTATTATAGCTCGGACCGTATTATATCCCAAATCGACAACCTTCAACGAAACTCATTTTCTTTAATTCGTGTACCCTTTCCTTTATGGCACTTACTTATTGCTTGTTATAAATAGCATAAATATGCTAACCTCAAGATAATCTCATCCCCGAGTCTATGTCAATTAACTGAAGACGAAACTTTAACGTACGAGAAATGCGAGATGTAACATCCTGAGGGCCTCGGGTGAGTTTCGGATGGTTGGCAGATCATTTTTGGACTTGGCTTGATGGCTGAAGACTGCTGGTGTAATTATTCAGGCTTTCTTTTACGTGTTCATGAGAGTGGTATCGCGTTAGCGAAGGGCATCTGGTAGCTGAGGAAGATTTGTGCTTCGCATTTGCGAAGAAGAGGATGCATTCGCAAAGGTTTGGACTGAGAGTGCATCGCGAACGTGAGATAGGGGACGCGTTCGCAAATAAGGAAAGAGGAAACTGGGGGGTGGGGGGGCGTGCTATTAGTCTACGCGTTCGCGAGGGTGAGGCTGCGTTTGCGATTAGAGGGGTTAGTAAAGGTTCGCATTTGCGAGTGGTTGATCGCGTTCGCGAGTGGTTGATCGCGTTCGCGTAGAGGGGTTTTTGGTCGGAGTCAACTTGTGCTTCTCGAACGCGAGGGTGCTTCCGCGTTCGCGAAGGAGGCGTACCTGGGCAGAATAAAAGATTCAAAATTGAGGGTTTCGAGTTCATATCACAAAATGGATTTGGGAGCTAGGTAGAAGGCAATTTTTGGAGGGATTCTCACGTGGGTGTTTAGGGTAAGTGGTTTCTATCTAGTTTTGGTTAATTTCCATGATTATGACTTTAATTATACCATTAAATTTGTGATTTGGGGTGGATAATTGGGGACAATGAGGAAGAGTTCTTGGGTTAGATTTTTGAGGTTTTGAATGGGATATTATGATTGGATTTAAGTAAGTTTTGTATGGTTAAACTCGTGGTTGAATGGCCTTTTGGATTTTGTGACTTGTGTCGGATTTCGAGACGTGGGACCGGGGGAGGTTTTGAGCCAATTTCGGATTTTTGAGTGATAACTTTGTAATTTCTTGTAGAATTGATTCCTTTATCCCGTATTGATTGTATTGTACTGCTTGTGGCTAGATTCAGGTCATTTGGAAGATGACTTGCAAGGCAAAGGCATATTGTAGTAGGTATTTGGTCGGATTGAAGTAAGTATCACTTTTAAACTTGGTTCTGAGGGTTCGAAACCCCGAACTTATGTGTTATGCGATTGGTATTAAGGTGACGCACATGCCGAGTAATGGGCGTGCGGGCGTGCACCGTGAGAATTGTGACCTGGTAGATTCCATGACACTGTATAGTGGTTCTATCTTGTGGATATCCGTGTTTTCATCATGTGATAAAGTAATTGAGCTATCACTCATGCTAGATATCATGTTTTAGGCTTTATGCCGGTACTGTTGGGACCATAGTGTTCATTTCTTGTTGTTGTCTTACTGATTTCACTGATATTTCGTACTCAGTCATATTCATTCATTTCATATCATATCTCAGTATTTGTTGTTATTTATTGATACATCATATCATTATTTCAAGGCTAGTATCATGATATTATGAGCCTGTGAGAGATAGAGACTGGAGAGATTGATAATTGAGTGAGGTCGAGGGACTGATTATGAGTGATATTTATGGGATCGGGCTACACGCCACAGCAGTTATACTAATTTATGATAGCGCTTGGGCTGAAGGAGCCCCTTCCGGAGTTTGCACACAGCCCTAGTGAGCGCGGTTGATTATATTGAGGGATGGATCTTCCCTGGACATGGATCTTGTCCGAAGCATTATACACCTGGAGATGGATCTTCTCCGTGGGCTGGATTGGCCCTACTCAGTACTGGGTGACTGATGGTCAGTGATGTATATATTCTGGGATGGATCTTCCCTGGGTCGTATGGTCCATATACAGTACTGAGTGATTGAGCATTTGAGAGTGTGAGCACATGAGGCTGTCAGCATGGTGTGTTACATATAGCATATGCATTGGCATATATAAATAGAGGAGTTATATTCTTCATATCATTCAGATTTGATCTATTTTTACTGTTTTGAGATATCTATCGAACTTAAAAGCATGTCTACATTTCTGCAATGTTATTTTCTATATTGAACTGTGCCGGTTGGGTTCGTCACTACTTTCAGTCCAATGTTTGGTCTTGTTACTTACTGAGTTAGTTGTTCTCCACTACACCCTACACTTCGTATGCAGATCCAGGTGCTTTCGGTTACGGCGGCTACTGAGTGAGGAGACGAGATCTCGAAGACTATCGAGGTAGCTGCATGGCGTTCACAAGCCTTGACTCTCCTTCATTATCCTTATTTGTATTTCAGTTCTTATTACTCATACATTGTAGTAGAATGTATCCTGGTATAGATGCCCATGTACTCGGTGACATCCTGATTTTGGGAGAGATTTATATTGCGTTGTGGTTTTGTTTCGGTTTTTAAAGGGTTTTTCTTAAATATTAACTGATTCCATTTAATTTTCAAAGCTTTTACTTGGTTGAACTGGTTGAGTAGTTGGCTTGCCTTGTTCCACGATAGGCGTCATCACGACATTTGGTTTTGGGTCATGACAAATTGGTATCAGAGCCTAGGTTACATAGGTCTCACGAGTCATGAGCAGGTTTCGCAGAGTCTTGCGGATCGGTACGGAGATATTTGTACTTATCTTCGAGAGGCTGCCGAACCCTTAGGAAATTTCACATACTTGTATTCTTGTCGTGCGGATTTATTGATTCCGGTAACTAAACTTATGTTATTCTACTCTCTCACAGATGGTGAAGACACGTACTACAGAGCAGGATGGACAGCCACCAGTACCAGCAGCTAGGTCCATGAGAGGCCGATGTCGTGGTAGAGGCCACGGTAGGGGCAGGGGTACAGCTCGTACAGCAGCTAGGGCATCACTTGCAGATCTACCAGTCGCTCCAACTTAGGAGCAGGTACCCGATACAATTGAGCCAGTGGGGCCAGCTCAGGCCCCAGTTGTGCCCATTGTGATTCCAGTCCTTTAGGAGGCTTTGGCCTAGATATTAATAGTTTGCACTGGCCTTGTTAAGGTAGTTTCGGCTCAGGCCGCACCTGCCACTTCTCAGGCCGTGGGAGGTACTCATACCCCTATTTCCCATACTCCAGAGCAGATAGTGCAGGGACTTCATATATCGGGGGCACTACCAGCCCAGTCGGTTACAACTGCTCTGGCCCCGATAGTCCCCGTCATGGCTGATGATGAGTAGAGGAAACCTGAGATATTTGGGAGACTTCGACCTCCATCATTTAGGGGTGCTGAGTCAGAGAATGCTCAGGATTTTCTGGATAGGTGCGAGCAGATGCTTCAGACAGTGGGTATTTTGGAGACCAGTGGAGTCTCGTTCACTACTTTTCAGTTTTCTAGGGCTGCCTTCAGATGTTGGGAGGCTTATGAGAGGCTCAGGTTGGTCGGTGCAGCACCACTTACATAGTAGGAGTTCTCCGTTCTCTTCTTAGAGAAGTTTGTGCCGCAGTCTCTCAGAGAGGAGCTGCGCAGACAGTTTGAGCAGCTTCGTCAGGATGGCATGTCTGTGACACAGTACGAGATGAGATTTTCTGAGTTGGCTTATCACGCAGTTTGGTTGGTTCCCACTGATAGGGATAGGATCAGGAGGTTCATTGTTGTCCTCACATATTAGCTGCGGTTGCTTATGACTAGGGAGAGGATATTTGGTACTACTTTGATGAGGTTGTCGACATTGCTCGGCAGATAGAGATGGTTTGCAGTCAGGAACGGGTTTATAGGGAGGCCAAGAGACCTCGTGGGTCAGGAGGTTTTAGTGGTGTTCCTTCTGGAGGTCAGTTCTACCATGACAGAGGTCGTCCTTATAGGCATGCTGAGGCGGCTTGTCCAGTTCACCGTGGTGCATCATCCGGCCATGGTTCATATAGTACACATCAGGGCCAGTCATCTCTCAGTGCCCTTCTACCTCAGAGTTCGTCTCATATACCTTCAGTTCATGGCTCATCGGCACCGGGATCTTCTAGCGGGTATTCTGGTGCTCGGGGCTCCCTCTAGTCCCCATCGCCATTCGCAGAGAGGGGTTGTTTCGAGTGTGAAGACATGGGTCACATCAATAGGTATTGTCCCCACCTTACGGGAGGTCCAACTCAGCAGAGGAGTCAGCCTATGACTTCAGCACCCGTTACTTCACCACCCGCCCAGCCAGCTCGAGGTGGAGCTTAGACAGTTAGGGGTCGCCCTAGAGGGGGAGGCTGATCAGGTGGCGGTCAGACCCTATTCTATGCTATTCCTGCCAGACCAGATGATGTTGCTTCAAATGCGGTGATCATATGTAGTGTCTCAGTTTTCCACAAGGAGGCCTCTGTACTATTTGACCCTGGTTACACTTATTCATATGTATCATCGTATTTTGCTCATCATTTGAATATGCCCCGTGAGTCCTTAGTTTCATCTGCTCAATTTCTACGTCGGTGGGAGATACTATTATTGTGGACCGTGTATATTGGTCGTATGTAGTGACCGTTGGGAGTCTGGAGACTAGAGTTGACCTTTTGTTGCTTAGTATGGTGGACTTTGACGTGATTTTGGGTATAGATTGGTTGTCTCCATGTCATGATGTTCTAGATTGACACGCTAAGACTATAACATTGGCGATGTCGGGATTGCCAAGGGTTGAGTGGAGAGGTTCTCTAGACTATGTTCCCAGCAGAGTGATTTCATATTTGAAGGCCCAGTGGATGGTTAGAAAGGGTTATTTATCTTATTTGGCCTTTGTGAGGGATGTTAGTGCTGATACTCCCACTATTGATTCTGTTCCGGTGGTACGGTAGTTTCCTGACGTATTTCCTGCAGACTTGTCGGGCATGGCGCCCAACAGGGATATTGACTTTGGTATCGACTTGGTGCCGGGCACTCAGCCTATTTATATTCCACCCTATCGTATGGCACCAGCTGAGTTGAAGGAATTGAAAGAGCGGCTTCAGGAACTCCCTGATAAGGGGTTTATTCGGCCTAGCGTTTAACCTTGGGGTGCACCAATTCTGTTTGTGAAGAAGAATGATGGTACTATGAGGATGTGCATTGATTATAGGTAGTTGAACAAAGTTACAATCAAGAACAAGTATCATTTGCCGCGTATTGATGATCTGTTTGACCAGCTTTAGGGAGCGAGGGTGTTCTCCAAAATTGATTTGAGGTCTAGGTATCACCAGTTGAAGATTCAGAACTCGGATATTCTAAAGACAGGCTTCAGGACCCGTTATGGTCATTATGAGTTCCTTGTGATGTATTTTGGGCTGACCAACACCCCAGTAACATTCATGCATCTGATGAATAGTGTGTTTCAGCCTTATCTCGACTCATTTGTTATAGTGTTCATTGATGATATCCTGGTGTACTCTCGTATCCAGGAGGAGCATGCCCAGCATTTGAGGATTGTGTTGCAGCGATTGAGGGAGGAGAAGCTTTATGACAAGTTCTCCAAGTGTGAGTTTTGGCTCAGCTCAGTGGCATTCTTGAGGCACGTGGTGTCCAGTGAGGGTATTTAGGTGGATCCGAAGAAGATAGAGGCAGTTCAGAGTTGGCCCAGACCATCCTCAGCTATGGAGATTCGGAGCTTTCTCGGCTTGGCCCGTTACTATCGTCGCTTCGTGGAGGGTTTCTCGTCTATTACATCGCCTTTGACCAAATTAACCCAAAAGGGTGCTCCTTTCAGGTGGTCAGATGAGTGCGAGGAGAGCTTTTAGAAGCTCAAGACTGCCTTGACCACAGCTCCAGTTCTAGTTTTTCCATCAGCTTCAGGCTCTTATACAGTGTATTGTGATGCTTCTTGGATCGGCATTGGGTGTGTGTTGATGCAGGAGGGTAGAGTGATCGCCTATGATTCGCGTTAGTTGAAGCCTCGCAAGAGGAACCACCCTGTTTATGATTTGGAGTTAGCTGCCAGCATTCATGCATTGAAGATTTGGAGGCATTATCTCTACGGTGTGTCTTGTGAGGTTTTTACGGATCATCAGAGTCTCCAGCACTTCTTCAAACAAAAGGATCTAAATTTGAGGCAGCGGAGATGGTTGGAGCTGCTAAAGTACTATGATATCACCATTCTGTATTGTCCCGAAAAGGCCAATGTGGTGGCCGATGCCTTGAGTAGAAAGGCGATGAGTATGGGTAGTCTTGCATTCATTCTCGTTGGAGAGAGACCTCTTGCAGTTGATGTTCAAACTTTGTCCAACCAGTTCGTGAGATTGGATATTTCGGAGCCCAGTCAGGTTCTAGCTTGTGTGGTTTCACGGTCTTCCTTATATGATCACATCAGAGAGCGCCAGTATGATAATCCCCATTTGCTCGTCCTTAAGGACACGGTTCAGCACGGTGATGCCAGAGATGTGACTATTGGGGATGATGGAGTATTGAGGATGCAAGGTCGGATTTATGTGCCCAGTGTGGATGGGCTACGTGAGTTGATTCTTGAGAAGGCCCACAGTTCGCGATATTTCATTCATCCGGGTACCGCGAAAATGTATTGGGACTTGAGGCAGCACTATTGGTAGAGGAAATGAAGAAGGATATAGTGGGGTTTGTAGCTCGGTGCCTTAACTATCAGTAGTTGAAGTATGAGCATCAGAGACCGGGTGGATTGCTTCAGAGGTTAGAGATTCCAGAGTGGAAGTGGGAGCGGATCACCATGGATTTCATAGTTGGGCTCCCACGGACTTCGAGGAAGTTCGATGCTATTTGAATAATTGTGGATCGACTGACCAAGTCTGCGCACTTCATTCCTGTTAGTACTACTTATTCTTCAGAGCGGTTGGCTGAGATTTACATCCAAGAGATCGTCCGCCTTCACGGTGTGCCAGTGTCCATCATTTCAGATCGAGGCACGCAGTTTACATCACAGTTCTGGAGAGCAGTACAATACGAATTGGGCACCCAGGTTGAGTTGAGCATAGCATTTCACCCTCAGACAGATGGACAATTTGAGTGCACTATTCAGATATTGGAGGATATGCTATGCGCCTGTGTCATTGATTTTGGGGGTTCTTGGGATCGGTTTCTGCCACTCGCAGAGTTTTCCTACAATAACAGCTAACAGTCTAGCATTCAGATGGCTCTGTATAAGGCTTTGTATGGGAGACGGTGTAGATCTCCGGTGGGTTGGTTCGAGCCGGGGGAGGCTAGACTAATGGGTACTGACTTGGTTCAGGATGCATTGGACAAGGTTAAATTGATTCAGGAGCGGCTTTGTACGGCGCAGTCCAGACAGAAGAGTTATGCCAACAGGAAGGTCTGTGATGTTGCTTACATGGTTGGGGAGAAGGTTCTACTTAAGGTTTCACCCATGAAGGGTGTTATGAGATTCGGGAAGAAGGGGAAGTTGAGCCCTCGATCCATTGGGCCTTTTGAGGTACTTCATAGGATTGGAGAGGTGGCTTATAAGCTTGCCCTACTACCTAGCTTGTCAAGTGTGCATCCAGTATTTCATGTTTCTATGCTCCGGAAGTATGTCGGCGATCCGTCTCATGTTCTGGATTTCAGCACAGTTCAGTTGGATGCTAATTTGACTTATGATGTGGATCCGGTGGCCATTTTGGATCGGCAGGTTCGAAAGTTGAGATCAAAGGATATAGCTTCAGTGAAGGTGCAGTGGAGAGGTCGGTCCATTTGAGCAGGCTACTTGGGAGACCGAGCAGGAAATGTGGAGCAAATATCTATGCCTATTTGAAACTCCAGGTATGTTCTAGACCCGTTCGAGGATGAACGTTTGTTTATGAGGGGGAGGATGTAACGACCCGGCCAGTCATTTTGGGAGTTGTAGCCCCGTTCCCCCATTTACTGCTCCATTTGTGCTTTATAACTGTTATTTGACTTATCGGGTTAGTTGGTTTGGGTCCGGGGAGATTTCGGAATGAATTGAGACACTTAGTCTCATAATGGAAAGCTTAAGTTAGAAAAGTTGAACGGATGTTGACTTATGTTTAACGACCTCAGATTTGAATTTTGATGGTTCTGTTAGCTCCGTTAGGTGATTTTAGACTTAGGGGCGCATCCGGATTGTGATTTCGAGGTCCATAGTAGAATTAGGCTTAGAATGGCGAAAGTTAGAATTTTGGAAAGTTTGACCGGGAGTGGACTTTTGATATCGGGGTAGCATTCCGATTCCAGAAGTTGTGTGAAAAATTTGAGGTCAATCGGACGTGATTTAATAGGTTTTGACGTCGTTTGTAGAATTTGAAAATTTCAAAGTTTATTAGGCTTGAATCCATGTGCAATTCGTGTTTTTAATGTTGTTTGAGGGGATTTGAGAGTTCGACTAAGTTCGTATAGTGTTTTGGGACTTGATGATATGTTTTGTTAAGGTCCCGGGGGCCTCGGGTGAGTTTGGGATGGTTGGCGGATCATTTTTGGACTTGGCTTGATGGCTGAAGATTAGTGGTGTAATTGTTCTGGTTTCCTCTTACGCGTTCGCGAGAATGGTCTCGCGTTCTCGAAGGGCATATGGTAGCTATGGAAGATTTGTCCATCGCATTCGCGAAGAATAGTACGCGTTCGTGAAGGTTTGGACTAAGATTGCATCGCGAACGCGAGACGGGGGACGCGTTCGCGAAGAAGGAAAGAGGCAGTTGGGGGCCCCATGCTATTGGTCTATGAGTTCGCGAGGGTGAGGTTGCGTTCACGATGAGAGGGCTTAGTGAAGGTTTGCGTTAGCGAGTGGTTGATCGCGTTCGCGTAGAAGGGGTTTTTGGTCGGAGGCAACTTGTGCTTCGCGAACGCGAGGGTTCTTCCGCATTCACGAAGGAGGAGTACCTGGGCAGAATAAAAGATTCAAAATCGAGGGTTTCGATTTCATATCACAAAATTGATTTGGGAGCTCGGTAGAAGGCGATTTTTGGAGGGATTTTCATGTGGGTGTATGGGGTAAGTGATTTCTAATCTAATTTTGGTTAATTTCCATGATTATGCCTTTAATTTTACCATTAAATTTGTGATTTGGGGTGGAAAATTGGGGAAACTAAGGAAGAGTTCTTGGGCTAGATTTTTGAGGTTTTGAATGGGATTTTGTGATCGGATTTGAGTAAGTTTGGTATGGTTAGACTCGTGGTTGAATGGGCTTTTGGATTTTGTGACTTTTGTCGGATTTCAAGACATGGGCTCGGGGCCGGTTTGGAGCTAATTTCGGATTTTTGAGTTATAACTTCATAATTTCTTGTAGAATTGATTCCTTTAGCCCGTATTGATTGTATTGTACTGCTTGTGGCTAGTTTCGGGTTATTTGGAAGCTGACTTGCAAGACAAAGGCGTTTTGGAGTAGGGATTTGCTCGGATTGAAGTAAGTAGCATTTCTAAACTTGGTTCTGAGGATTCAAAACCTGGAACTTATATGTTATGCGATTGGTATTGAGGTGACGCACATGCCGAGTGACGGGCGTGCACCGTGAGAATTGTGACCTGATCGATTCCATGGCACTGTATAGTGGTTCTATATTGTTGATATCTGTGTTTTCATCATGTGTTAAAGTAATTGAGTTGTCACTCATGCTAGATATCATGTTTTAGGCTTTATGTCGGTACTGTTGGGGCCATAGTGGTCGTTTCTTATTGTTGTCTTACTGATTTTATTGATATTTCATATTCATTCATTTCATATCATATCTCAATCTCTGTTGTTATTTATTGATACATCATATCATTGTTTTCGGGATAGTATCATGACATTGTGAGCCCGTGAGAGAGAGACTGGAGAGATTGATGACTGAGTGAGGTCGTGGGCCTGATTATAAGTGACATTTATGGGATCGGGCTGCACGCCACAGCAGTTATACTGATTTATGATAGCACTTGGGCTGAAGGAGCCCCTCCGGAGTCTGCACACACCCCTACTGAGCGTGGTTGATTATATTGAGGGATGGATCTTCCCTGGACATGGATCTTGTCCGAAGCAGTATACACCTGGAGATGGATCTTCTCCGCGGGATGGATTGGCCCTACTCAGTACTGGGTGACTGGTAGTCAGTGATGTATATATTCCGGGATGGATCTTCCTTGGGCCGTATGGGCCATATACAGTACTGAGTGATTGAGCATTTGAGAGTGTGAGCACATGAGGCTGTCAACATGGTGTGTTACATATAGGATGTGCATTGGCACATAGAAATAGAGGAGTTATATTTTTCATATCATTCAGATTTGATTCATTTTTATTGTTTTGAGATATCTATCGAACTTGAAAGCATGTCTACGTTTCTCCGCTATTATTTTCTATATTGAACTGTGTCGGTTGGGTTCGTCACTACTTTCAGTCCAAATTTTAGGCTTGTTACTTACTGAGTTATTTTTACTCACGCTACACCCTGCACTTCGTGTGCAGATCCAGGTGCTTCCGGTTACGGCTGCTGCTGAGTGAGGAGTCGAGATCTCAGAGACTATCGAGGTAGCTGCATGGTGTTCGCAGGCCTTGACTCTCCTTCATTATCTTTATTTATATTTCAGTTCTTATTCCTCAGACATTGTAATAGATTGTATCCTAGTATAGATGCGCATGTACTTGGTCACACCCCGATTTTGGGAGAGATTTGTATTGCGTTATGGTTTTGTTTCGGTTTTTAAAGGGTTTTTCTTAAATATTAAATGCTTCCATTTAATTTTCAAATCTTTTACTTGGTTGAACTGGTTGAGTAGTTGGTTTGCCTTGTTTCATGATAGGCGCCATCACGACGGTTGGTTTTGGGTCGTGACAGCTAAGTTGTGGTGGCACACTCGTGTGGGTGAAGATGAAAGTATGGGCGGACAATAGAGTGAGTCATGGGAGCTGCTTAAAAAGGAGTTGAAGGATCAATTCCTTCCTAGCATTACATCTTGGATTGCTAGAGATAAACTGAAGAGGTTGAGGCAAACATACAAGCGCAAAACACAACACGAAATTGATGCTCGCTCGCCAAAGGTAGTATAGTTTAATTATCGTCTCCACATGGATTAGATTTAAATAATGTTCAAGTAATTTCTAGATTAACGCTATTCAGTATGATTAACACTTTGGTTGGGATGATTAATAACAAAAATTAACTAAGAAAACTAAAGCAATTAACAATTGATCATAGAAAGAAAAGAGTTGAGCAACACTGAAATAATCAATGAGAGAAATAAGGGTTCTGACATAATAGGTGTAAGATGGCAACTCGGGATCTAACTCTAGTTCAATTCACTCTAATATTCTAATACTTCTCACGAGTTCACTCGATGATTAGTTCAAATGTGTAGCCAAAACTCCTCTCTCGATTAAATCTTAACTCTACAAGGTGAACTAATATAAAATACTGCAAAAATATGCAAGAATGCATTAATAGACTAGTCTTAAGGAAAATGTCTCTCAAATATTCTCCTAAATTGATTTAATCAACAATTCAACAAGCTCTTTCGATTACTTAAAAGAATTACTGAATTAAACCAGCAAAATAATGCAAAGATAATTATCCAAATTGTTGCATCAATTCCCAATTTTTTAAGCACAAACAAGATGAAAACTACCACTAGGAAGGAATCGATTTTTTTATTCTCTCTAATACATACACAAACTCTTTTATTCTTTTCAAAGTTCTGATTTTTTTTCAAACAACTTCAAAAAATAATCCTTCAATTCCTTACAAGAGGATCTCATAATTTCCAAACAGTGCACCTTTCTGCCTTTTCAATAGTTCCACTCAGAAACCCAACCATACCTTCACTTAGCTTTTAACAAGCTCATAACAATTTCAAGTGTCAGGATTGTAATGTGGTTGCCAAAGAAAATAGAATTACAGGCTCAAAAGAGCTAACTAAGATACACAACAATTAGGTGGGTAAAAGACATATATCTGGCTCAACAAAGAAATGTCTATATCACTTTATAGACTAAACAAGACTGCTATTTTGCTTTGCAAACACACAGGACAAGTTCTATACATCAAATGCAATGCACAGAATATCAACAAAAATATCACACACACATGGTACATAACTCACTTAGGATCGGATTTATCCCTACTCTCTAGTCAAAATAGTTAAGTAGAGTCAAAATTAAATAATTTAAGGCACTACAATACATGAGTCAAGAACTGAGCCTAGGCATCACAACTAAGGCACTCGCCACTCTCAAGACACAATAAAGTCAATAAAAGTCATCTTCGTTTAACACCATAGAACAAGACTTCTATATTCCTAACAAAAGAAAAACTAACTAAACCTGGTTCAAGCAAAACACTTGAAAAAGAACTGCGGCACAAAGAAAAAATAAAGGGGATTGTTACACTACCTAAGAAAATAAAACTTTTTTTCTTCGACTTTGACCCCTCAAGAAGAATGACACACCCCGAACCTGGGCCTGGACGTAACACGACACTCGGTGCCTGACTACATGTGACCGAGCGAACCAACTGGCTGGCTGAATCAATATGTGATATCATAATATTCTGAATACGGAAAAAAAACTAACACATGCTAATATACTGAAAGCCTGAATGATATAAATCAAGTGAGGAAACACTAATATAAGTCTGAAATATATTTGTAGCAATATTGCTTAACATGAAAAGCATGTGACTCTGTCTAACTGTTACACTAGTCTATGAAGCCTCAAATGAAGTACTAAAATCACTGATTATCTGTAAATACTGAAAGACTGTAAAGTAATGGTAATTCTCCAAAAGAACTAGGGCTCACCCAATAGCTAGTACGAGAATCCTAGCGCTTTGAATCGTCAACCGGTAAATCATTACCTGCATTGTGAGATACAGGTCCCGAGCTAAACGGACGTCAGTACATTTGAATTGCACCGGTATGTAAAGCAGCTGAAAAAACTGTAAATGCTAAAACTGAAACTAAACTGATAACTGATCTGAACAAAGGAAGTAAGGATATGAATACTCTCTCTTTTGAATGATGAACCACTTGTTTATTTGAATAAATAAACTGCAGCCTCAGACCAATATATATGTCACAACCCAAAACTCAACCTGTCGTGATGGCACATATCATGATACTAGGCAAGCCAACAACTCATACATACCAACACTTTCAAATTCAAAATATACTAAAACAGATTTAAATAAGTGAAAATCTCATAAAACGGATGAAAACGTCACAACTCAGTACAGAAGTTTCCCAAAACCCGGGTGTCACTGAGTACTTGAGCATCTATACAAATATCAAGTCTGACACATTGTCTAAGAAAAATAGAAACTGAATAAGTAAAACTGAGGGGTAGGGGAGAAGAGTCAAGGTTTGCTGACGCTAGGGCAGCTACCTCGATAATCTCCGAACGGCTGGAAACTCTGAGATCAATAACCACCGTGTCTGGAAACACCTGGATCTGCACACAAACTGCAGGATGTAGCGTGAGTACAATCAACTCAATAAGTAACAAGTCTAACCTTTGGACTGAAAGTAGTGACGAGCCTCACAGGTACAGACCATTTATAGAAGTACAGTACAGAAAATGTAGACATGCTTTCAAGTTTAACAGTTAAACTCAGAACAGATAAAATATGTCAAGTTTGAATGATATGAGGAATAAGACACCGCTATATATACATGCAATATGCATATCGTATGTGATGAAACACAATGAAAGCCTCATGTACTTATACTCTCGGAGTACTCAACCTGACTATCTCAGCTCTCACTCAATCACTCAGCATTGTACAAGACAGATCCAGCCCTAATCAAATATCATGAATCAATAGCAATTGCGCTCACTATGGGTGTGCAGACTCAGGAGGGGCAGATCCATCCCAAGCGCTATAATAAGCCAAATCCTGGCATGAATCAATAAAGTTTGTTGCGGCGTGCAGCCCGATCCTATAAATATCTCTCACAAACAGGACCTCGGCCTCACTCAGTCATCAATCTCTCCAGTCTCTTGGACTCACAACACTCATGCTAAGCAGCCCAAACCAATGATACAAGATGTGACAATATACGATAACAGAGACTGAGATATGATATGCAATAATGAATGTGACTGAATACATAACTGCAATTAAGCAAATAACTCAACAGTAAAGAACGACCATTGTGGGTTCTAATAGTACCAGCATATAGCCTAAACATGATTTATAGCATAAATCACAACTCAACTACTTTAACACATACAGTACAGTAATAATGTTCAGATAAGATAGCTACACAGTTCCATGTAATTGACTAAATCATAATTGATGTGGTGCGCGCCCACACGTCCGTCACCTAGCATGCGTGTCACCTCAATACCAATCACATAGCACGTAATTTCAGGGATCTGTACTCTCATAACCAAGTTTAGATGTGTTACTTACCTCAACAGTGAAAATCTCTACTCCGGCAAGCTCTTGCCTCGCGAATCGGCCTCTGAATGCCTCGAATCTAGCCACAAATAATTAGATACGATCAACTCAAGCTATAGGAATCAATTCCATATGAAAATACTAAGTTCTTAATCAAAATTCAAAGGTCAACTAAAACGTCAACCCCCAATCTCATGTCTAAGAATCCGATAAAAGTTACAAAATTCGGAAGCCCATTAACCACGAGTCCAACCATATGAAATTTACCAAATTTCGACACCAAAACGTCACTCAAATCCCCAAATTTAACTCTCCAAATCCCTAGCCTTAAACTCCCAAAATTTCACCTAAAAACACACAAACTAGGTAGAAAATTCAACGGGAAAATAACATTATTGAATAAAAATGATCACAAGTGATTTATTTCAAGAAACCCTTCGAAATCCCTCTCAAATATTGCCTTAGCCCGAGCTTGAAATGCCCAAAAATGATAAAAATCACTAACACACTGCTAGAGGTTCCGCTTCCGCGATCCATTTAGCCGCTTCTGCGGTACCGCTTTTGCGGTTAAAAATCCGCACATGTGGATTTACACTCAACCCCCAACCTACCGCTTTTGCAGCCAAAGGCTTGCACCTGCAGCCTTGCGTCCGCATCTACGCGCCCAAAGCTAATTTCAAAATTCCGCACCTGCGACCACCATTCCGCTTCTGCAGACTCGCGGATGAGCTCCTCCCTCCACACCTGCGATACTCCCTTAGCCAGACCAACTTTTCTTCTACGACACTCCAGCCGCACCTACGACCAATCCCTTCGCAGGTGTGATCACACCAAAAGGTCCACAGCTTCAGTAATGCTTGAAGTCCTATTTTTTATCTGTTAACCATTCAAAACCAACCCAAGGCTCCCGGGACCTTAACCAAACAAACCAACAAGTCCTAAAATACGATACGAACTTAGTCGAGGCCTCAAATCACATCAAATCACATCAAACAACATCAAAAACATGAATCGCACCTCAATTCAAGCCTAATGAAAACTAAAAATTCTAACTTCTACAATCGATGCCGAAATCTATCATATCACGCCCGATTGACCTCGAATTGTGCACACAAGTCATAAATGACACAACGGACCTACTCCAACTCCTGAAACCAAAATCTGAGTTCGGTAACCACAAAGTCAACTCTCGGTCAAACTTCTCAATTTCCAAAACTTCTAATTTTCCAACTTTCGGCATTTCAAGCGTAAATCAACTACGGACCTCTAAATCATTATCCGGACACACTCCCAAGTCCAAAATCACCCAACGAAGCTATCAGAACCATCAAAACACCATTTCGGAGCCATTTACACATAAGTAAATATCCGGTCAACATTTTTAACTTAAGCTTCCAACCTTGAGACTAAGTTTCTCAACTCATTCTAGAACATCCTCGAAACCGAACCAACTACCCCCGAAAAGTCACATAATGACAATTGAGCATAAAATAAGCAGTAAATGGGGGAATGAGGCTATAACACTCAAACTAACCGGCCGGATCATTACAATATATGTTCACAAGTTGCGACCCCAGGCCCAAGTATACGTATACATAACTGTGGCCTCATGCCCAAATATGCTTAACGCTTAAACTGTGGCCTCAAGCCCAAACATGCATAAAGCATAAAATGGCGGCCTCAGCCCAAACATGCATAAAGCATAAACAACGGCCTCAGTCCCAAATATAGGTGTTCAACATTCGGGGATTTAAAATCAGGAACTGAGAATCATACTACAACACATGATACTAAAATACTGAGCCATACTAAGTTACATGATACTGGAATACTGAAATAGAACTAGATTGAGACATGTATTCATGAACTGATTATGAGAACTGAAGCTTCAACTGTTTATGACATGCTAAGTAATCTAGACCGAGACGCATGGGCATCAAACCCAAGCCTAAATTGATTACGCATTAAGCTCACAACATTCAAAATAAAGTCATAAATGATTTATGAAGCTAGAGAATAGAAGTTCTGCAACTATTCAAGGAAATAAGCTTAACTATATTTCCGAGGAAATTAGTAACGTTGTAAAAGAAACATAGTGTAGGAAGAATTATTAACATTCTCAAACATAGAAAGTTAGCCTCACATACCTTAACTTCCTGCTCTTGAGCGTAATATAACATTCACCAACCCTTTCAACTTTAATATATATATATATATATATATATATATATATATATATATATATATATATATATATATATATATATATATACAAGTCAAAGGAATTCCATATTAGCAATAATACTTATGTTTTAGTCACTTAGGCATTTTATCAAACACCTTATGGCTGTAAAGCCTTATAGCCCTCATTAATGGTATTTCTACACCCAACCCCCCATTCTCTTGCTCTTAGATAAATTCTAAAATCTCAAATTTCTTGTAACCAATATCATTCTTCTTCACTCACAAGATAAACAACAATCTTAACTAATAATCAACAATCAATAACCCAAACTTATAATTGTTCATGCTTTTCTATCAAACCCATCAACTCAAATCTCATGAACTTAGAGTCTATAATCCTTTATCCAATGCTATAATCAAATAGAGGGTGAAGATATTACCTTTTGATGTTCAATCTTCTTGAATTCGAGTTCTAGTGTTTCTTTTCTCAACCATGATGTTCCAATCGAATATCTAATGATTTGAAGGGTTTACCAATGTTAATAAGGTGTTGGAGAATTGGAATTAACTTAGAATCACCATTAGAACTTACTTGGATGGTGGAGGAACCATTGAGGAGTTAGGTTCTTGAGAGCTTCCCTTTCTAGAGCAGGTTTTTCTATTTTGGGGTATGGGGGACGAAGTAGGGCTTTTAAAACAACTTCCCGGGTGCGCCCCCATGCAGCTGAAGGCCCAACCGTGCACCTAAACGTGCATCAAAGGTAGTGTCACTGCCAAAATTGTGCAGTCGCGCACGGGAATAGCTGGGCACGCACATGATCATGCAGACTGCGCATTATCCAGTAAAACCCATATAACGTTTTGCACAAAGGTTTGTTCGGGCTCCGTAATATATTATTGGAAAGGTATTTCAAAAGGATACAACTTTCAAGTTTTATGTTTTTCCAAAATTCCTAATATATTTTCACTAAATCAGGCTTAAAGGTAGACCTTCTATAAGCTTAATCAATTTTATCGAATCTTATGCACCTCACTCTCCGTCTTGATTCCAGAATAACTATTTCCACCCATAATCATCCCAATAGGACTTTAAATATCTAAAATATCAAATTAATACACACCACACATAGTCAAAATTTACGGGGTGTTACATTATCTCCCCCTTGAGATTATTCGTCCTCGAATGATTGTCCTATCTGTAACTACTGCTAACTCTGGACCTTAAACGGTTCTGATGGAAACATGTGAACACTTAACTATCATGAACACATACATACTAAACTGAATGAATACATGATTACTGAACTTAACTGCTGAGGCACTGAACTAAATGACTACTGAACTGACTGAATACTGAGTTGAATGAATACTGAAAGACATGGAGATTATAATATAAGGTCTAAATGAAAAGGTTAGTTACCTTCAACATTTCTCTGAAACACCCGCCAACTATTATAGCATAACACAAGCCTCACAAGGCATCATAATGTGCATAACATGAAACATATACGTGAATACTAGTATGCCATGGATACGTAAATACTAAACTAACATGGATATATGAATATTTAACTGGCACGAACATTTGAGTACTGAACTGATATCCATATCTAAATACTAAGCTGGCATGAATATATGAATATTGGACTGACATGAGTATTTGGGGACTGAACTGGCATGAGTATCTGAGTACTAAACCGACATGGGTATCTGAGTACTAAACTTACATGAATATACGAATACTGGAAACTTGAATGGTATAACATGACACGTGAGATATTGGGCGTACAGCTTCCAATTCTGGTGGCAACTCTAACTCATAAGCTACTTGCCCGATCCTTCGTAGGATCCTATACGGCCCAATGTATCTTCAACTGAGCTTTCCTTTCTTTCCAAATCTTGTAACACCTTTCATAGGCCAAACTTTCAGAAATACCCAATCATCAACTTGAAACTCTAGGTCTCTATGCCGCACGTCTGAATAGGACTTTTGGAGGCTTTGATCCGTCTTCAAATGCTCTTGAATCAACTTAACTTTCTCCACAGCCTGATAGACCAAGTTTGGTCCCAACAACTCTGCTTCGCAAACTTCAAACCAACTAATTGGTGATCTAAACCTTTGCCCATACAGAGCTTCGTACGGTGCCATCTCGATACTAGAATGGTAGCTGTTATTATAAGCAACCTCAATGAGAAGTATATGATTATCGCAATTACCTTTAAAATCAAGGGCATATCCTCAAGTGTCTAAATAGTGCGCTCTGCCTGGCCATCTATCTGAGGATGAAAAATTGTGGTGAGGTTTACTCTTATGCCTAATCTTTTCTGAAAAGTCTTCTAAAAATTCGTTGTAAACTGAGCGCCATGATCAGAAATGGTGGACAATGGAATCCCATGCAATCAGACGATTTCCTGAATGTACAACTTGGCATAATCTTTTGTTGAATCTGTGGTCTTTACTAGCAAGAAGTGCACTGACTTGGTAACTTGATCTACAATCACCCAATCAAATCATGCTTTCAAAATGAGCGAGGTAATCCTATAATAAATTCCATATTTACCATACCCACTCAAGAATATGTGTATTCTATGGTAAAATAGTGGCTTTCCACTGCTCGACATTCACTTGCTCGGACACTTGGCCATAAAGTCTGCGACATTCTTTTTCATGTCGTTCCACCAATAAATCTCCTTGAGCATGATACATCTTTGGGGAACCTGGATGTATAGAATACGTGGAATTATGGTATTCTAACATGATCGTCCCTCTCTGAGTCCATCTATGTCTGCAACATACTGCCCATCTCGGTACCTCAAAGTACCATCATCTCCCCTTGCTCAAAAGCTATCATCTTATGCTTGTGAATCCCCTCTTTCAGTTGCAACAAATAGGATCATCAAAGTGCTTCTCCTTCACTTCGGCTACTAAGGAGGAACAAGTTTTGTTCTGGACAACAACTCTACCATCTTCAGAATCCGAAAGTCAAACTCCTAGCTTGGCTAAGCGGTGAGGTTCTTTCATGATAGTTCTCTTGTCTGCCTTAATCATGAGCTACACTTCCCATACTTGATTATATTTTTAAGGTACTTCTTGAAAACACTTATAGCAGTATTGTGAGCTAAGTCTTTGACTCGTACTCCAAATATTAGAGTCACGCTTAATGGCACTACCCTCATGATACACAACTAGGCATGGTTTTATTATTTTTGGCATCCCATGATAACTATGCGGGTTTCAAATCTCCAATTGGGATTACTGACAATTTTCACATCTCCCCTTATCCCAACGGCTAAGGTCTTGTACTTGCGGATCCTTCTCTTTTGTTGGGATTTGAACAACTTTCCCGATCTTCTGTAATTCTTTGCACTTTACGTCAATGATGAATCATCCTCTGACTTACTTTTGAGCAATCTTTCTTACTAGAAAAACTAAATTACTTACATAAACAGAAATCTAATGTATTTATAACTATCATACACAATCTTAATGATTTAACTCTGCTCATACTGTAAATCTTGGGAAAAAACCCTTTTCGATAACTCTTAAAGGCTATTCTTCTGTAGCTTGCTCATTTACTACCGAGCTGATTTTTTTCTTCTTCCATTATCACTATACTTTGGGTTTAACTTAAAATCTTTGGGTTCTAACACGCATTCGGTATTTCAAATTGTCATCCACTCATTAGAGCTTACCTGGCTAAGTAAATCAAATCGTACCTCTACTAACTCGGCTGAAATTGCTAATTCACTGTATTTACTCAAAACTTACTTACTATTCATTTACTAACCACCTGCTAGCATCATGTTGTTTTGTTCTACTTTGAATAACTAAAGTGAAGCAAAAGGTTATTCCTAACTTTCCTCACCATCCGACCATATCCTACGTTCGCATACTATCTTCTTCTTTTTTCTAAACTATGTACATGGATCACACTTAGGGAAATTTCACTTGTCTTAAACGAAATTGGAATATCTAACCCCAGCCTTTCTATGCACTTTAAAATCGTATCATACTATATACTTCTGGGGTAAACACTTAGTCACATAACCTAAGGGGAAATTGTCGTATCTTTTATCTCACAATAATAGTTGTTTTCTATAGTAACTTACTAATGCAATACTTTCTAATTCTGATTTCAATAAATCTAAACAACTTAAAATCATCTTCTAAAATTCAATATCGGCTGCTCTTGGTTCTCATTTGTTACCAACATGTACTCCATAAATATACCCCGATGGGCAATCATCCTTTCTAGGACCTTGATTGTTTTTGCCCGACGCTTGGACATTTGATACGTCTGGATTTCGATAGGAAGAGATTGTTACATATTGCTCTATGCTACATGGCACGATCTAGAGTAGAACGAAAGGAGACAATCTTGAATGTCTTAATAGTTAACCGTTTTTATGTGTGGCCGGCACACATATATAAAGAAAACTGCACTCGACACGGCTTCATAGACTCCCTAGAACTCTTGAACCTAGGGCTATGATACTAAGATTTTCCACGCCCTGAACTTAGGCATGGACGTAACACGACAGTCGGTGCCTGACTACATGTGACCGAACGAACCAACTGGCTGGCTGAATCAAAATGTGATATCATAATATACTGAATGCGGAAGAAAAACTAACACATGCTAATATACTGAAAGTATGAATGATATAAATCAAGTGCAGAAACACTAATATAAGTCTGAAATATATTTGTAGCAATATTGCTTAACATGAAAAGTATGCGACTCTATCTAACTGTTACTCTAGTCTATGAAGCCTCTAATGAAGTACTAAAAACATTGACTGTCTATAAATACTGATAGACTGTAAAGTAATGGTAATGCCCCAAAAGTAATGGTGCTTACCCAATAGCTAATACGAGAATCCTACAGGTTGAATTGTCAACCTGTAAATCATTAGATGCATCATGAGATACAGGCCTCGGGAAAAAGGGACGTCAGTACATTTGAATTGAACTTGAATGTAAAGCAACTGAAAGAAAGAACTGTAAATGCTGAAATTGAAACTAAACTGATAACTGGTACCTGAACAGATAACTAATAACTAATAACTAATATCTGAATTAATGACTGATAACTAAACTGAACAAAGAAAGTAAGGATATGAATACTCCTTCTTCTGAATGATGAACCACCTGCTTATCTTAATAAATAAACTGCGGCATCATGCCCAATATATGTGTACAAGTTGCGGCCTCAGGCCCAAGTATACGTATACAAAACTATGGCCTCGAGCCCAAAGATGCATAAAGCATAAATTGTGGCCTCATGCCCAAAGATGCATAAAGCATAAAATGCGACATCATTCCCAAAGATGCATAAAGCATAAACTACGGCCTCATGCCCAAAGATGCATAAAGCATAAACTGCACCCTCAGACCCAAATACATGTGTTCAACATTCAGGGATTTAAAATCAGGAATTGAGAATCATGTTGCAACGCATGATACTGAAATACTGAGTCATACTGAGTTACATGATACTGAATACTGAATAGAACTAGACTAAGACATGTATTTATGAACTGATTATGAGAACTGAAGCTTCAATTGTTTATGACATGCTAAGTAATCTAGACTAATACTCATGGGCATCAAACCCAAGTCTAAATTGATTACGCACTAAGCTCACAACGTTCAGAATGAAAGTCATGAACGAGTTACGAAGCTAAAGAATAGAAGTTTTGCAACTATTCAAGGAACTAAGCTTAACTATATTTCTGAGGCAATTGGTAACGTTGTAAAAGAAACGTAGTGTAGAGAGAATTATTAACATTCCCAAACATAGAGAGTTAGCCTTACATACCTTAACTTCCTGCTCTTGAGTGTAATACAACATTCGCCAACCCTTTCAACTTTAATCTATATCAATAGAAGTCAAAGGGATTCCATATTAGCAATAATACTCATGTTTTGGTCACTTGGAAATTTTATCAAACACCTTATGGGTGTAAAGCCTCATAGCCCTCACTAATGGTGTTTCTATACCCAACAACCCATTCTCTTGCTCCTAGATAAATTCTAAAATCTCAAATTTCTTATAATTAATATCATTCTTCTTCACTCATAAGATAAACAACACCCTTAACCAATAATCAACAATCAATAACCCAAGCCTATAATCGTTCATGCTATTCTATCAAACCCATCAACTCATATCTCATGAACTTAGAGTCTATAATCATTTATCCAATGCTATAATCAATTAGAGGGTGAAGATATTTCCTTTTGACGTTCAATCTTCTTGAATTCGAGTTCTAGGGTATCTTTTCTCAACCATGATGTTCCAATAGAATATCTAATGATCTGAAGGATTTACCCATGTTAATGAGGTATTGTAGAATTGTAATTAACTTATAATCACCATTAGAACTTACCTTGAATGGTGGATGGACCTTTGAGCAGTTAGGTTTTTGAGAGCTTCCCTTTCTAGAGTAAGTTTTTGTGTTTTGGGGTCTGGGGGCGAAGTAGGGCCTTTAAAATGACTTCTCGGGTATGCCCTAATGCAGATGAAGGCCCAACTACGCATGTGAACGTGCATAAAAGGCAATGGCACTTCCACGAGTGCGTGTCCATGCACGGAACGGCTGGGCGCGCACATGAGCATGCAGACTATGCATTGTCCAGTAAAATACATATAACTTTTATCACAGAGGTACGTTCGGGCACCATAATATATCATTGGAAATGTATTTCAAAGGTCTACAACTTTTATGTTTTATGTTTTTCCATGTTCCAAATATATTTTCACTAAATCAGGCTGGAAGACATACCTTCTATAAACTTAATCGATTTTATCGAATCTTATGCACCTCACTCTCCGTCAAGATTCCAAAACAACTATTTCCACCTATAATCATCCCGAAAAGACTTTAAATGTCTAAAATATCAAATTAATACTCATTTAACACACCACACATTGTTCGAATTTATGGGGTGTTACAAAGATAGTCGAGAAAATCCATCGACGAAAAAAGTCAAAACAAATTAAAAATAAAAATCCGTTCATGCAATACTAACAAAAACACACACAAAGATAAATAAAATAAAAAGTAGATATACATATACATATTTATATCCCCTTCCCACACTTTAAATTGTGGCATGTCCCCATGACATATGATATTTGGCTATAACTCTATATTTTTAGTGCATTACTTACCTTACATTTTGGGGCTTTAATGTTAAATTATACTATATTTGTGTTTAATTGAGTTTATTTTATGTGTAGGTACGTTGAAGATAAATTTTGAACAAAGTGACGAATTTGGAGTACATGATGAATTAATTGTAAATAGTGTGTTTATGATGGAGGACCAAAATTATTCAATGTGGAAAAGAAACAATGCAAAGGAGTTGGAAAGGAAAGACAAAAACGTGACTTGGAAAAGTTGGGCAGTAAATCAATTGAAAACAAAGTGAGGCGTCAAAATTCAGCCCCCATATGCCAAGCGACGTGAGAGAAATTCCTCGTGTTAGGCTTTGCGATGCGAGGTCCAGCGCGGATTGCTTCGCACGTTCCACGTGGCAACGCGTAGTCCGGGTTTCGAAGTTATTTTATCTTCTATTTGGTTTTGGACTTGATTATTTTATTTAAATTTTTTCCTACACATATAAATAGTTATTAAACACCATTTTGAGAGAGGATTAGACTGACTTTGGGGATTTGACCTAAGGAGGCAAGAACACACTAGGAGCAAGGCGGTGAATTCTTCTACAAGTTTTTCACTTCCTTCTTCCTATTTTCATTATTGGTTATGAATTCTAGTATTGTAGTTTTGCATACTATTATGAATAGCTAAATTGTTATCTAGAGTTTTGATAGAACCTTTTGTAGGATAAATTCTTGTTATGTTTTTATATAATTGAGTCGTTGGATTTCTCTACTTGTTCAACTACGTGTTTATTGTTGTTGATTGAATGACCATCAATTGACTGTGCCTATTTAGTATGTATTGCTTGGAAAAGGGTACATATTTAGGTAGTTGTTGAACAACATCACTCCTGACGTATGTGAGGAATCAATACGAAAGGTTTAAAGGTAGGATTAGGAATAACGAAACCTTGGTGCGATCTTAGTGAGCAGTAAACTAGTGCCAGCTAGCGTAGTTCGGAAGAATATGTCTAGTAAATTATGGTAGTTGCTCGGAAGAGAATTATGACACCTGGAGTACTCACGATCGGTAGAAAATACTTAGGCGAAATTATAGAAGGCATAGCGGGAAGGATTCCGACAATTGGGGAAATCATAACTCTAGACCTCCTTAGTCTTGTCTCAACTTTCATCCTTGTTAGTTGATAATTTTACTGCTTTGTAATAGTTGTTAGTTTATTAGTTAGAAATAAATATTGTAATCTCTATAATTAGGAAATTGTTTGAACTTGTGTTTCTTAGTAATATTGAACAGCTGTAGCTAAGCCTTAGTTCTCTGTCGGATTCGACTCCGGACTTGTAAACTGGATTATATTTGAAACGACCGCTTAGTCCTTTTTATAAGGCATAGTTGGGCGTGATCAACATACAAATAAAAAGCAAGAGGTGAAGGAAACTCCCATGAATCATCTAGTTTGGGTCTGAATCGAAATCGGGATCCACTTTGCACGCTTGACCCAGTGCACACATCCATGCTGAAAGTTTATTTTCTACCTTCTTCGAGTACACCCCACAATTATCATACTTACCCTCTCTAGCTCGCTCTTTTAGGGCACCTACCTTGGAATCAAAATATGCCATCAACTTATCTCTAAGTGCACCTACTGCCTCCTTCATTTTGAACACCATTCTTTCTTCCCCTACTTTTAGCAAGAGATGTCTTTCCTGGATATCCAAAATAGCTCTGCCATTAGCCAAGAAAGGTCTCCCTAAAATCAGAGGAACCTCTTTATTCTCTTCCATGTTCACCACGATGTAGTCCACAAGGAACACAAATTTTTCCACCCGAACTAGTACATCATCCACTATCCCTTTAGGCATGATTGTGGTCTAATCCGCGAGCTGCAAAGACACTGGTATAGACTTGATTTCTCCAATTTCCTAAAAATAAAGAAAGGCATAAGATTAATAGAAGCACCTGAACCACACAAAGATTTTTCGAATTTAGTACTTACTAAAGATCAAGGTATAGTTAAATTCCATGGATATCCACACTTTCGAGAGAGCTTATTTTGCAGAATAACACTATACTGCTCTGTGAGCTTGACTACCGATGTCTCCTCCACTTTACACTTGTTGGACAATATCTCCTTCAAGAACTTGGCATAGGCTGGCATTTGTGACAGCATCTCCATGAAAGGTATATTAACATGCACTTGTTTGAGCACTTCTATAAAACGCCCGAATTATTTGTCCAGCTTCTCTATTCTTTGCTTCTAGGGGAAAGGTATAGCAGGCATATTTGCTCTCCTCAGTCTCCTCATTCATTGAATTCTCATCCTTCTTCTATTTTAGAGTTCTAGTCCTCCCCTTCTTCTTCAGACCATCATCTGGATCTACCCTCACTTCACCTTCTTGATTGTTGCTATTTTTCTGCTCCTCTACAATCTCTACTTGTCTTTCAATTAACTCACCCTTTTGTTTTGCTATGGGGTCCTTTAATACTTGCCACTTCTCAAGGACACCTCATTTATTATTTCTTTTGGATTCCTTTCAGTATCAGTAGGGAGAGTTCATGTAACCCTCTCAGATAATACATTAGCAAGTTTCCCCACTTATCTTTCCAAGTTTCGAATGGTTGTGCCTTGTTCTCAAATAGTTGTGCCATGAGTTTCAAGCCTATCATATATCTTAATAATAAAGGCCTTCATCAAATCTTTCATGCTAGACTGATTGGACTGTGGAGGTTGGTATTCCTGCCTCTGCTGATTTTGAAATCCTGGAGCTCCTTGTCCCTGGGGTCTCGGATTATTCTGCTGCCATGAGTTCAGACTACTGTTTGGTGAACTCTAAGAAAAGCCTGGGTGCCTCTGCCCCATAGAGTTAAAATTATTTCCACTTTGGTAGTTGCCTCTGTCAAAGCTTCCCAAAGCATTTACCACTTCATTTGTAGTCGAGGCCTGACACACATGTGTTAGATGACCCATTCCATAAAAGTCACATACTGATGATGGCTGCCTCTGGACCTTGGCTAAGGTCAACTTTCTTATCTCTTTGGCTATGGTGTGTAGTTGGGCTTGCACTGATGTGTTAGAGTCTATCTGGTGAACCCCAGCTGATTTTCTCCTATAATTACTCTCAGCGGGCCATTGGTTAGCATCTTCAGAGAGCTCATCAAGAATCGCAACAATATCCTCAGGAGTTTTCTTCATTAAAGGACCTCCAACTGCGATACTCAAAGTTCATCGTGGAAGGTGTAAGTCCATCCCAAAAGTCTTGGAGTTGCATCCACAGTTCATTTCCATTATGCTGACACCTTATCACTATCTCCTTGAATCTTTCTCGGGAGTCAAAAACTATTTTAGTGTCCCTCCGGCAGAAGCTGTGGATTTTCCTTCTGAATTTCACTGTTTTTGCAGCTGAGAAGTACTTGTCAAGAAACTTTTTAGTCATATATTCCCATGTCCTGATCGACCCAGTTGGTAAGCTTCAAAACCAGTGCTTCGCATCATCCTTCAGTGAAAAGGGGAATGCCCTTAAGAAGACTGCATCTTTTGATACTCCATTGTACTAGAAGGTGTTCATGATTTCCTTAAAATCCATCAAGTGAGTTTTAGGATCTTTACTCACCTTCCCTCTAAAGACATAGCTATTCTGGATGGTTTGAAGCAAGCCTTGCTTCAACTCAAAATTATTTGCTGCTATGGGTGGAGGTCTGACACCTTGGCAATCCCTGATTGTAGACTGGTATGGGAAAATCATCTAATGCTCTCCCAGGCCTGGGAGCCATATTTTTGAAGTGGTCTTCAACCAGGAGTTGATTTAAATTGAATCTCCGACCCCCATTCTCTTCAACAGTCTCATCAGTAGCTCTAAGGACTGCTTTAGCTGCTCTCTGTTGTGTTGCCTCTCTTGCAGCTAAGTCTACCATACCATCACCGTTCTTAGCCATGTGTTCTTGGGTTGAAAATTGCCCCAAGAATTTTTCGGTGAGTTCTTTCTCTTTCCTCAACTGTCGTAGACACTTTTCCACCTCTGGATCGTATGGAATCACTTTTTTTGAAGAAGGTCGAGTCATACACCGGAGAAGTTAAACGTGTTACTTGCACGCAGAAGAGAAAATCTGTGAAGAATAAAATAAAATTGGTTCCTGAAGTAGCACCAAAAACTTATTTTGAACACTATTAATTGTCAATCCCCAGCAATGACGCCAAAATTTGACAAGCGCAAAACATAATACGAAATTGATGCTCGCTAGCCAAAGATAGTATAGTTTAATTATCGTCTCCACAAGGATTGGATTTAAATACGGTTAAAGTAATTTCTAACTCAATGTTATTCATGATGATTAACACTTTAGTTGGGATGATTTATAACTAAAATTAATTATGAAAATTAAAGCAATTAATACTTGTTCACATAAAGACAAGACTTGAGCAACACCAAAATAATCAATGCGAAAAATAAGGGTCATGACAGGATAGATGCAAGATGGCTATTCGGGATCTAACTCTAGTTTAATTCACTCTAATATTCTAATGATTCTCATGAATTCACTCGATGATTAGTCCAAACGTGTAGCCAAGACTCCTCTCTCGATTAACTCTACGAGGTGAACTAATATAAAGCACTGTGAAAATATGCAAGAACGCTTTAATGGACTAGTCTTTAGGAAAACGTCTCTCGAATATTTTTCTAAACTTGATTTAATCAACAATTCAACAAGCTCTTTCGATTACTTAAAAGAATCACTGAATTAAACAAGCAAAATAATGCAAAGATCATTACCCAAATTATTCCTCTTTCGATTAAATAATTCGATGAACAAAATTACAATCAATTCAAAGCTCCATAAATGAAATCATACAAGGAACTGGAGTTAAAATCCACAAATATCAATCAAAATACCATATTCGTCAAACCGTAAAGTAAACTACTCTATAATCATGGAGAAGGTCATCACAAACAAAGTTAAAGAATAAGAAACATGAATTCAATCCAAACTCAGGTGTTGAGTTGAGGAAAGAATGATGAATCCTTATGCTTTGAGTCTCCAATGCTCTTCCAATATTCTGTAGGTCAAAAGTCCCTTCAAAAACCTATTTTTGGTGTATTTATACCATGTAGGAGCGAGCCCGGATGAAACTACCCTTTCCAAGCTGAAATAAAAAAATACTCTGTAAAAATTGCACCGGTGCGGTGCATGGGGCGCTGCCCAATGCGGTGTGCCAGTGGAGACGTTCAAAGAGTGATTTCTGATGGACAACAGCAAAATACACTGCCACACCATCACATGTGGTGCGGCTGTGTTTGTTTTCCAGAATATTTTGTTTCCTTCACGTTGTGATATACAGAATTGGTCCTCGGCCCCCAAACGCAATCCCACTTTAATTTCTTGGGCTTTTACTTAGACTTCAAAAAAGGTTCACATTGTTCGATTTAGCTCCAGATTATCTTTTTAACTCGAAATCACTTCTTGCAAGGTGTAAAATACGTAATAAGTACAATTCACTATTATTTAAGCTCAAACACAAGTAAAATACAGTAATTAGAGTGCAAACTATGACTAAAGACTACCATCAGACCAGTGAGAGTCTATGTCAAAGAATTTACTTCTTTGATGCTGATCATAAGTAATATGTCGGAAGATAAATTGCACAACTTCATGAGCAGGCTGCAGTAGTGGGCACAATTGGAGTTGCATAGGCAGAATATTCAAAACATCACAAGTGATGTGGCGAATGCAGATACATTGGGTGATTTTCACTTAGGTGGAGACACTTTTATTTCAAAGTCCAACAATGGAAAGAATGACAAGGCAAAGGAGTGGATGAAATGTGAAAATAATAATGAAGACATGGGTAAGGGAAAGAAAGAGGATGGAACTTCAAAGAGCAAGGAGAAAGGTAGCAAATTTAGTGGTTGTTTCATTTGTGATGAGCCACATCAAGCAAGGGACTGTCCAAAGAAGGCAGCGTTGAATGCAATAACTGTTGCGGATAAGAGGGTTGTATTAGAGGCAATGAATAGTAAAAATCAAGAGGTTGGGGTCAATGCAATTTTGGCTAAACAGGAGAGAGGCCAAGGTGTGTTGCATGTCAACCCCTTAGGACTCATAAATTGAGTTGACCTCGACGAGGACGTCGAGTTTCAAAGGGTGTGGTTTGTTTGTTAGGGGTACACCTCTTTGAGCTTGTCTTGACAACAAGAGTCTTGTCATGAGGCAGCAAGAGTGTTGCAAAGCTAAGGTATGCGATATAACACAAGGCAAAAGGGAAAACGAACAAGTGATGACCAAGGTCTTGAGGGAGGCAAGGTAGCTTAGCAAGGCTTGACAATTGAGATGCGGGCTGAGGGTGACACTATGGCATGGAAAAGGCATCAAGTCATGAGGCAGTGATGCTAAGGTAAGGCCAAAATGAAGTGGGCAAGGGAAAGCTAAGTGCAACGAAGGCATGCGCACAAGGAAGACTTGTCATGACATTGGGGCGTGGCAAAAGGCAGTGTGCGTGGGAATTGACTAAGGCTTAATGTGGCTGCAATGCACCTGAGAGCAAAGCATTGACGCCTGATTCAAACCAAGGCACGCACATGGGCAGCAAGCTTCAACATTGACAAAGTCAAAGGCGGTTACAAGGCACACACTGTGCACATGGCAACAATTAGCTTTTGTTCAAATCTGGCAGGTGGTTACAGAACATTTTTGGAGCCTTATTCTCATTTTCTTAGCATGATCCTAGTAGTTGGGGGATGTCAACTACATTAGGATAAATAGTGGACTGTGTGGGACAAATGTCTAAGCCTAAGAGCGACAAGTGTAAAGGAAAAAGGCTATCACATGATCTATAAAAACGTGTGGGAGTACATGTTTGAGTTAGGAAAGAGTTCCTAAGTATGTTTTCAAGAGTGAAAACTCATAAGGGTAAGAATAGTCTTTGAGAGAAAATTTGAAGGTCAAGAGTGATCTTTTATACACGACATTGTACTTTGAGTTTCTTTGTATGCTCGAGTTAAATACAAAGTTGGAAAAAAAGTTTTCTGTATATTTTGCCTTGTGTTCTTGTTTTTATTCTGTTGTCTTTACTTAAATTTGTTGCATAAATCAGTCATAAACCTAATACGTTAAAAGCTGCCTAAAATATTCTAAGTCCAAAGTTGCTGAAATTTTGGCTAAGTAGTGTTGGGAAGGCTGAAGTTGGGCGTGAGGCCTGGCTGTCGTGCATGCTGGTTTCGGCCGACAGAAATCAAGCTTGTGACACCTATCTTAATGCAAGTGTCAATTACTAATTTTACGGTTCAAACCCGTGACATATAGGTCACACAGAGACAACTTAACTGTTGCTCCAAGGCTCCCTTTTTCCATGAACTTGACAGTGTAAATCTAAATTAATTGGATCAACGGATTTCAAATACAAGATGACTAAAAGAAAGAAAAAGAAGTCATGCCAAATATTGCTAGACAATACCAATATTCTGAATCTGTTAATAAGTTCACTTCTTGGAACACTTGTAGACATTGGAATCCCAAGCAATAACTTCTGGGACATAGGTGGAGTCCATTGAATTTGGAAGCGGTGCATCATTGCACTAACAAATTCTATGTGATTCCTAGTTTAGATGTAATTTTAAAAATATTTCAATTACATATATATAATCCAAAGCAAAGGGAATGGATGTGCCTGCACCCAGTACCAAAAATTGAATCATCCATAGCAACAAGCGGTTTATCAAAAAAAAAAAGAGTATTACACAAATTAGTTCCTAACTAATTTTTTTTATGCGTAACATCTAGGTCAGCTTGCGTGTATTTTTACTAACTATTGCAACCTCCCACCGGCAGATATCCTAACAACTTTTTCCTCCAAAATTGGATGAGTTGCTATCTTTACAAGCTCAAATTATTTAAATGCCAAATAATTTATAACAAGTTAAAATGGTACCTTGAAAAGAAGATAAATAATTACTGTTGGTAAGTTGTTCTAACATTATCAATTACATACTTAGAAAACAAGGTAATCTAATACCAAGATCAGATTCTGGTGACATAAAAATTTGTTGGTATATACATGCAAAAATAGAAAAGAAACCTATACTAACATCTAACGTAATAAAATAAAACGGCAAGAAAAAAAGCGATTTCAATACAGTGGTGGGCCAACCACAGCCCCCTAAACAGTCACTTTGATTCTCAGTCTTATTCCAAACAAACGACCTGTCCATAGTCTCAATCCATTCTCCTCAGTCTTCCTTACTCTTTCTTAGTACCCTTCATTTGGGGAATTAGGGGTCTTCTAAAATCTCCATAGATATCTTTAATCCTCTGTATGTAAAGTAAGTTGGCAAATTTTCTGTTCATTTTTTGAACTTTTTACTTGGCTTTCTGTTCTATACAATCTCTTATTGTTGTGTTTTTAAGGTAATAGTAATAAAGAATGGATGCACCTAGAGGAACAGAAGCAGCATCTACATCAATTTCAGATAATGGTCCTCCTCCTGCTTCGCCTAGTACATCACAGGTTAGTGTAGTTTTACACTTTTACTGTTGTGGCTGCTCAATATAGAGATTTTGTTTTTCTCTTTTTTGTTCAGCTTCAGATGGTGCTTTTAGTATCTGGATTCATATGTTACCATTGTGCATAAAAGCTTTCTTTTTTAATCAGTTATAGAGTATAAATAAATATGAGTGTGTTTAATATATGTACTCTCTCTTGATGTGTTTGGTACTAAGTAAATTGTAATTTACCCATATTTGGTTGGCTTAAATAGTTTGGAAAATATTTTTCTTGTGAACTCATTTTTCTCCAAAATATTTTCCAGAACAATTTCTTAACCTTCTCGCCCTATTCCCCACCCCTACCCCTACCCCCACCACCTATCACCCACCCCACCCCCACCCCTCTCCTCACCCCCGACATTGCCACCGCCAGTCAGGCCCCAAGACCCCGACCTACCACCCTCCCGCCCTTAACCATTTCGTCTCATATTGGTCTGCCTAAATTATATATTTTCCAAAAATATTTTCTGCGACCTAATCAAACACCGAAAAATAAGTAAGAAAACCACTTATTTTCCAAGAAAACATTTTCCAAGGAAATACTTTTAAACGAAAACATTTCCTTCATACCAAATGCACCCTCTATCTCAAATTGTTTGGTACTCACTGTTTAGGAGACCAAACCGTGTTTTCTCAGACGACCATCTTTTAATAAAATTTGATTATTTTTAAATGTAAAAAGTTGTGATTTCTAGCACTTTTTGTGTAGTACCCAAACAAAAGGGCAGCCTAGTGCACAAAGGATTCCATGTTACGCACCCCAAGGAGGTGTGATGTAGCCAGACTACCCTAATGTAAATGGCTGATTTCACGGATCAAACCAGTGACTTGTGGGTCACACAGAGTCAATTTTATTGTTACTCCGAGGCCCCCATTCTATGTAGTTCCCAAATATGTAATTTTATTTAAAAAGGTGAGATGGATGTCCGAATTCAAATGAAAGATTAGATGAGTTGACTCTTCATATCCCTATGCCATTCTTTTTTCGGGATGATAGCTTTTCTAAAACTTCAGGAAATGCAGGCTTCTCGGTTTCGAGAGGTAGTGCTTTCCTCATTTATTTAGGTGCCTACTAATGTATGAAATATGTCCAACTTTTTGGATGATAATTCAATACTGAAAAATGTTTGAGTTCTTGTTTATGGGGATTAAGATTGTCATTGCAATGGTATTCTATGCTATTTTAGTGATTTTACGTTACCTTATGGCATTTAATAGGGGTATAATTTTTGCTAGAGAAATCTCTAGTGACATTTGAAAGAAGTGCGATTGTAGAACGTAAGACCTTTTGAAGGCTTTTTTTTTTTGTGCTAAGAAGATATATGTGAGAGCGTCCGTGCGTAGATATTCTTTGAAGTACACAATGAAGGATATTTTTGCATTAGTTCTGTTTTTACCATTATCTGGCATCTAGATGAAGGATAGTTCTGGTCTGATGGTCAATGATAGATCTAAGAGACTTTTACTTAATAGTAAGTTGACTTTAAACATTGTATAATTTCTTGCAAAGTTCCGAAAATAATTTCACAAAAGCCATGATCCAAAAAGTCCTTTCTTCTTCCAACTTTTTGATCTTCCCATTCATCCCCTTTGTGCCCTTCTTCCCCAGGTCTTCCCATTTTTTGGGTTCTATGAGGCCTTGAGCGTCAGTTAAGAATGTTTTTCTACTTTCAAGTGCTATCTGTCTTTAAAATTTATGAAAATATTTTCCAGAGGAAAGTGTTTGTACATCACATAAGGAAGTAGGATTTTAGTCCCTTTAACAATGCTTCATATAACTTGCTCCTACCACTTACAACTATCACCAAGCATAAAAACACTTCTATTGCTACTGCATGATGCTAACATTACTCTCAACTAATCCTGAATATGATTTGTAAAAACTGTTGCAGGAAAAATAAAAATGCTTTACATCTAACCAACTGATGCCTCTAATCATGAGAATATAACATTAGTTAGTTTCTGTCTCACCTGTCTTTCTGAAGATTACCATCAGCTATGTTACTCAGAGTGGAGAAATTAACAAGTGTGCAATTACATAAAGTTAGAAGTTCTGTGGCAGTACTACCACATGTAACAAGAAATTCTTTATCTTTGGGGTACATGCAGACTGATTTTCAGAAAACGGAATCCTCGAATATGGTTTCCGGTTTGGGCCCAAGCATGAAACGAGCTGATCTTTCCCTTCAAATACCCCCAAAACATGCTGGTTTTGGAACTGGAATTGGCAGAAAGTATTCACCCCATTCACTAAGTCCAAGAGGTTTTCTTCGGGCTTTAAGCTTTAAGAAGAAAGTTTCTTCATCTGACGGTGAGAGAAACTCTCTCCTCAGTTCAGATTACAAGGTAGCTCCAGGAAGCCCTCTTTCAGCAAACTTCGTCTCCTCCTCCAATTGGCAAAAATGTACCTCTCTACCTGTGACCCCTGCTTCAAATTCATCTCCA
The DNA here is from genome assembly GCF_000390325.3 of Nicotiana tomentosiformis. NCBI lineage: Eukaryota > Viridiplantae > Streptophyta > Magnoliopsida > Solanales > Solanaceae > Nicotiana > Nicotiana tomentosiformis. The sequence continues at coordinate 34,149,356 of NC_090820.1, read as the reverse complement.
TCAGTTTCCACGCCTATTTCTGCTAGGACACATGGCGAACAACAAAAGTCACATGTGAGTTTCTTCTGTTCATTAACAATTATGCCCTTTTAATAGTTTCTAATAAATTCAACTTTTTTAAACAACTTCGAAAGTTTGGTATGTGTTGACACAGAAATAATAGCATTTTATATTGTACTGATTATACTATGCAACAATTTAGGCTATATCCTCAATGTTCTTGCATTTGATTTCGCTAATCAATCTCCCCTCACCCCAAATAAAAAAAGAGTCAAATCTAACTGAAATTATGATGCAATTTATTTTAATATAAATGTCTGGTCTGACAAACTTCAACAGATAATCTAATGTTTTTGTATACAACATGCCAGTCACGTCAACCTGTTGATCCTTGTGTTAGTCATACTTTTCATACACACTAAGACAGAGTCAAATCTAACTGAAATTATGATGCAATTTATTTTAATATAAATGTCTGGTCTGACAAACTTCAACAGATAATCTAATGTTTTTGTATACAACATGCCAGTCACGTCAACCTGTTGATCCTTGTGTTAGTCATACTTTTCATACACACTAAGACAGGAATTAATGCCACAGAAAAGCAATAATATTTTGGAGGCCAGCCTCACTGTATGTTCAATTACCTAATGGCCAAGAAGATCTCCTGTCATTATAAATATTTAGGAACTCACTTTTGAAAGGAATTGTAATCTAGAGTTAATCCTCTTTCCTTCCACTCGCTGGAACCTTCTACCAGTTATGAGGCCATTAACATATTAGATGTTTCCTACTTGTAATGATAATAGATGTTACGTCCAATGGTTTCTCTACTTTCCATGTACACTAACTCATGTCTGTGACTTGTAATTCTGCTTGCAGTCATCGCAGATTGGGGCATCTAAAGCTAGCATGTCAAGGTCTCTTTCTGTGCCTGGGAGAAATTTTGTCATTGTTAGATCAATGTCCTTTGCTACCCATGAAGAGCATGTTCCAGATACTGGAGATGGTAAGTCATATTTGTTTAAGCTGTGTGCCTGAATTATCAAACACTAGTGTACCACGTTTAATCAAGTCAAACTAATTATGAAGCTGTATGATGTTAAACTTATCCACATTCTACTGTATTCGTCACAAATGTGTAGTGAAGCCTTCCAAGTAAATAAGTGATCGCTGATACAGCCTTTTTGGCAGTTAAGAAATCAATAATGTAAAGTAACCATTTCTTCACAGACTTGTTACTATCTAATCCAACTCTGGTTTTTACTTATTTATAAAATGATTTCTGTTATAAGCTGATTAATGAGTCCCATGCATCTGAATCTTCATTCTTCTCCTGAATCCATTGAAAAAAGTGTTTCAAAATTTTTAGTGACTTCTACTTCCTAGTGTATTCGAAAATTCTGTAGTAAGCTGTTGAAAATGTTATGATTAATATTTGACTTTTCCTCTGCTTCGACGCTTCAAAAATTGATTAATATGAACAAAGAAATTACTCCTGCTCCTGAGAATGAGGATAGGGAAATTCCTGAAGAGGAAGCAGTTTGTAGGATCTGTCTGGATGCATGTGATGAAGGCAATACGTTCCAAATGGAGTGCAGCTGCAAAGGTGACCTAAGACTTGTTCATGAGGACTGTGCGATCAAGTGGTTTAGCATGAAAGGGAACAAAACTTGTGATGTTTGTCGACAGGAAGTTTCTAATTTACCTGTGACGCTGCTTCGGGTCCCAAGCACTAGTCAACGAGATAACAGACAGGAGCACAACAACTCTAGAAGAATAAGGTGAACATCACTTGGAAAATACGATTTCTTTCACACAGTTGTGTTACACATTCTAAATTTTTCTTAGTTTTTGCATTGATTGTACACGTTTGCCTTGTGAGATTTGAAGAAGTTCTATCTCCAGTTTCCGTTTGATCCTTCCAATTGGTGCTTCTTCTACATCTGTCTGTATTTAATATTAAAAAGTAAATTGAACCCTTAGTTGTGAATAGTGGGAAGAAGCTCTAGTACTGGCTGATGGAGTAGCACTCCGTACAATGTTGTTGAACTAGTTTCTCAGTTACTGTGTCTGTTTTTGGAGTCTAATCAAAATTTGAATCTGTCATTGCAGTGCTTGGCAGGACTTTGTGGTGCTTGTTTTGATCAGCACAATATGCTATTTCTTCTTCCTTGAGCAGTTACTGGTGAGTATTTTAGCTTCTAAATAGAATTTTAAAAATAACTTTGGCTTGAGATTTCACCCCCCCCAAGCCCCCCCCCCCCCCCCCCAAAAAAAAAATACAACACAACTCTTGGAACATAGAAAGGTAAAATTCCTGTGTATTTCGGAAATATTTATTTATCTGATCCTTGGATACCCGAATTCCAGTTCAGCTGCTTGTTTATCCAAGACTTGGATAGGAGTAATTAAATAGGGTCTTTTGGCAGTGTTATAGTACTAAGTGCCACCAGTTACGTTGATCAGGTTCTCATCTGAGCCACCATCCCGTTTCCTTCACCATAAAATCCAGAAAAGCAGGGAAACCATAATGTGGCCCCAGCGGTGGAACTAGGATTTGTTCTAGAGAATAAAGTAGGTGGAACTTATCAGAACTATGGTACAAACTAGTAGTTACTTGGGTAAAAGGCAACAACATGAAATGCTTTCTTGTCCCCCCCTTTTTTTTTTTTTGGGGGGGGGGGAGGGATTTTCTCCCTCTTAGTTCTGCTGTTGTGTATGCATGCGCTCGCATGTAACTGAGGAGGCAGAAGATACAGACTTCCTACCTATATAATAATCTGCAGGGGTAAAACTGATTTAAAAAACAAAAAAATTGAATCCAAAGTTCGAAAATCATAAGTCTGAGTAAGAGGAGAGGCAATCAAGGCCCTGCCTAGATGATTGCATAATATGCAGACACATATTCTCAAAAATGGAGATGATTGAATAAGTGAGAGATAGCCTAGTAGTAAGGGAATCCTCCAGCTCCAACCATGAGGTTGGGCTTTCGAGTCACTGTTTGGTTCCTATTGGATTGAGGTTTACCATATCCAAGAAAAAGAGAGGATTTTGAAGCACAGATGGCATGACCTCTATTATTGAGCTCGATTTTTGAATAGCTAGAAAGTGAAAAATTACAGCAGAATATATTCTGGATGAGTAAAGCAAAGTGCAACTATATGGCATTTCTTTCATTTTCCCCAACTTGGTTCCATAATGTTGGAAAAGCTTAAGATGTCCAACAGTTACTCTATCTCAGTGTTGCCTATTCTTCCCTGGTGATGCATTCAAAAGCAATAATTTTTCTCCAACATATCGTCTCTGCATAATTGTGTTGCCTCATAGTGGCGGATCCAAGATTTTGGGTCCGTGGGTGCATAACTTTATTTGACGTAAAGTTACCACCAATCAAATCGTATAAGTGCGCAACTATTTAAACATGATAAAAAATTAATGAGAAACCTATATTATTAATATTACCGATGCCATAAAACTGTGTTGGATAACGCAATTGACAAGAAAGAAAATTAGTGAATTTTACCGTTCTAGAGGAACACTTTATTTTGTTTAAAGCAAACTTTTGTTTTCTTTCTTTGCTATAGTGAATTAGATGAAGTAGAAGGAAAAGCCAAAAAAAAAAAAAAAAAAAGGTAAAACAAGTCAGAATCAGAGAAAAAAAATAGTATTTGGTCAAAACAATCGCTGGTGAAAAGCAAAAAAGATGGCCTAATAATTGGGCAAAAGAAAAATAGTGCTTGATAATATAAGAAAAGAAAAAGGGAGTAAAACAATCTTAATCTTGCTAGGAGTCGTTTTGAACTCTCAACCTTCAATTTTTATAACCCTCCGGCACCCATTCTAAACCAAAGCACCCGCCAGCCTTTTTGTTAACTGGGTGCTTGTTGTTTAATTATATCCGTTCCCTTAAATATTCTATGTAATTATACATACTCCGAGTCGAGGCTAATGGGTGCTCGAGCATCCAATTTTTATATGTAAATCCGCCCATGTTGCCTCAGAAATTAGACCATTATCTTGGTCCTTTTATGTAACATTTCATTAGAGTTTAAACTACTAAACATAATAAAATTGAGCATAATTTTTCATTGCACTCTTTCATTTGATTATTTGCCTAAAATATCCACCTTGCTTAGGAAGCAAAAAAGGTCATAAAGTTTTATCAAACAATAATTTGTAGAATTGATTACCTTTCCTTTCTCAATTAAAAACATTAGTGTGTGTGCGCGCTTGCTCTCAGCTGCATTTTGATGTCAGCATTGGAATAGAATGCACATCCATCAGCTTTTATATCTTTTGCCAACTCTTAAGTAGAAAGGTGGAATTTGATGACGCCAACTACGTGGAATGTCATCCATCAACTTTTATATCTTTTTCCAACTCTCAAGTAGAAAGGTGGAATTTTTTGACACCAACTACATGGAATGTTATCTTTTATTTTGTTATTTGTGGAATTCATATTTTAAATCTGTCTCTTGAAGGTTCATGACATGAAAACTCAGGCGCTTGTGATTGCTGCACCATTTGCGTTTACACTAGGTCTTTTGGCATCTATTTTTGCTGTCATCCTAGGTACGTCTGAGCCCCTAAATTTTATTTATCAAATACTAGCCGACTTGCGTTATAGAATTTTCATTTGAAATGCAGCTATTAGAGAGTACATATGGACATATGCCGCTCTAGAGTTTGCTCTTGTGGCCATTACTCTGCATGTTTTCTACTCTATGGTAAGATGCATTCGCTATTATGCAGTTGATATTTGATAACTCTTAGATATTTTCTAGTCTGTCCATTGAAGATCCCGTGTCTTCTTTAACCATAAAAAATTTCTAGATGAAAAAGTCTTAACCATTGAAAGATGCACCAGATTCACAACACATGCACCCCCACCCCAACCAAACCCAATGCAGAAAAGAAAAGGTCTAAGAAAATTGTGTACACACAGAACACCTTTGGCAGATATGAAATGAGGAGTAATGCCCGGAAATCTTGTCTTTTGGCAGCTTCAATTGCAGGCAGTCTATTCAGTAATGATAGCATCAGTATTGGGTTTTGGTGCCTCTATGAGTCTCAATGCAATGTACATTCGATACTATTCCTGGCGAGTCCAAATCTCCGAAAATTCTAACCCTGCATGAAATGAGTATGATGGTGAAATGATCAAGTTGTATAGGAAATATTGTATATGCTTCTTTTTCACCTTAAAGATGTATTTTCTTCGTATTATTTTCTCTTATTTCTTTTCCTCATCATCTTATGTGATGAGGTGGTTGATACCTCAAGAAATCTGGCAGTCAAATGTGTATACCGATATAGGTAAGGTAGTTATCCCTTGTCTTCTTTCTGTCTCTAGTGCTAGAGAATAGAGCTCAATGTAAGGCTGGGACGGACATTATCAAATTCTAAAGCACTGGTTCTACCCTGGTTGATCTGATCAGGTTTCTTATTTCAACTATCATTGTTGTTTTATTCCATTTTAGGCCTGGTGTTATTTACCAGGTACTGCAAACCATGTAATTTTTTGCCATTTTAAGTGCCAAAAAAAGGACTCTCATTTGGGGTTTCATTATGTTAAGCTAGGGTTAGTGCGCAGAAGAATAACCCACCCAACTTGGAATAAATTGTTTGATTCAAATTGACCTAGCTATTTTGATTCACACTTTAATTGAATCATGACTGAACTTATTTGTTGGTTCCATTTATCTTCAGAATTAGCCCACCTGACCTATTTGACACCTTATGTCAAAGATGGCTTGTAATGCTGGTCTTTATTGGTGCAAACTGGACATATCTGAAGCAACAAACCAGTCATCCAATTCCATTAGTAATACTTGTCATGAAATTGACCATATGAAAAGAAAAAAAGACCATATGACATTTGAACCACAGTAGATGAAAAATTGCTGGCATCTAACTAGAATTATCTTTTTTTGGATGTCCATTATTAGTTGGAATCTGAAGCCAGTTCAAGATTCAACAGGACAAGTTTTCTGAAAAATAAACGCGGAGGTAGAAATTATATAGCACAAAATTGCATGAGAGAAGACTGAAACACTATACATTAAAAACAAATTAAATTTACAGATACCTACACTTGTGATACATATGCCTCTTAAAGGAATGCATACGCCACTCTTTTAAAGGACAACTAAGCCTCAAGCCTTATTTGCATTTGGCAACAGCTAGGTGTTGATTGTTATTTTTCTTCACCCATACCGTTGAACGAGTTCTCTTAATATAATCTGTGAAGAGGCGGTACCTGCAGGACAAATATGGCTGGTTACAGAAGGATATTCATCTTCATATCAGCAACTAAAATTCGGAGCCAAATGGGATCACATATTGCAATATTTTGGTTGCACTACTTATCAACAAAAATCAGAGTAGATTTTAGGAATCCCATTTTGATCTTATGTTAAGATCTTAGTGAGAACCATCCGCACATTCCCGCACCCAAACATCAGGACTTCTCATAAGTATCATAAATAATCAACGCAGTTGAAATTAAGAAACCACCTGTCAAACTCCAGTCTCTGAGTAACTATCCCATTCAATAGGAGCTCCGAACTATATACTGTTGATCCTGTAGATGTAACGAGAGATTGCATGATTATTCAAATTAATACAAAACTTTTTACAAGGCAAAAGAATAAGAAATCTACCCTTCTCAAGAAAAGGGATGCAAACTTCATAGTCTTCTTCACAAGATAAAACTAGAAGATCGTCAGGAACAACTTCCTCTTTCATAACAGATCTACCAAGTCGCTCCACTGCCTGAAAAACATTTGGAACAGGCGTTACCAAGCACGAACAAACCGTCAATAAAATAGTTATAATTACGGAGAGAGGATTGTGCCTGAACAAATACAGATTGATTATGGAACTCTCGCATGGAGGATGTGATAGTGATAAACACTAGAAACACTAGTAGACACTAACTTCAAATTATAGGAATTCCAAAATATTTGATGTACTGTTACACATAACCATAGAGTATAAGTTTCAAGAATTCAAATCAGTCCATCTTTAGTGTGGATTATAATCCATACCACTTGTTTTCCCTATCAAAGAAACCTTCCATAAAATTGGTTACAAATGTTTGCTTCAGCTACCGTAAGTCAAACTAATGATCTTTTTTTTTTCTGAAAATGGTAACAGTGTATTCATCAGCATTAAGGAAATGCTGGCCATCCTATTTACAGATCAAAGTCAAAACTAATGAAGATCTTAATATTCAAAAAAGTCAAACTAATGATCTTTAACATGTCACCACTTATCACCTATGTTACCATGGACATCATCTTGAGCACACACTCAAATATATGATATTCCAACATATTTAATAAGGCTGGTTCTAATCTTTCATAACTAATCCTGTTGCATTTATAGCGGATAGGAATCCTACACTCTACCATATCCTCCTGACCATACTAATGAAAGACTGATTTTGTCACAGGTATTCACAGAAGCACCAATATATGAGAAGATAGACTGAACATTTTGAATCTGCTAGCTTTGGACTTGACACAACACTTTTATTTTCAAAGCAGAACTTAGTACGGTACCATTGTGGCATCGAAGATGATTCAGGTGAGTGGATAGACCATATGAATATCTTATCCAGAATGGTTGAATTTTAAAGTGAAATAGAAAAGGGGTAAAGAGTAGAGTAAACACCAAACCATGAACTGCCTTCACCAAACTTGCCAATATCTTTACCAGGCTTTGTATTTGGAGTGGTAAAAACTTTATATCCCTGAAAAAAATTACTATGAGAAAAGGAAAAGCACAGCTGCTGATCTAATAGTCATCCAAGGCAGCATCTTTACCTGTAAAAGGGGATGTTGGCATGCTCGTGCAAATGAAACTGGCATGCTGAAGCCGAACTGTTTTTCCTTTCTTGCATCTCTCAAGATATAATTTTTCTCATCAATAAGACAGCTAGCTTGTCCACAACTCTCAAGCCATAGATGTGTCACCACAGGTTTCCTTACAGCAATAGCTTCTAACATGTTTCTAGTTCGAACAAATTCATCAGCCACAAAATGAGTGGCATCGGACATAGAGGATACGCTTGAGGCTCCTAACCGGGCTAAGATCTGCAAGAAGAGATGATAAGGTGATTCCAGTTTAAAACATACTATTTTTGCACAAACAAAGAAAAGATCATAGCGAAATTACCTTCTTTTGCTGTTTGATTATATTTGCATCCAGGTGCTGACTGAACAAGACTCGAACATTAGTCATTTCTCGCCTCTTCCTAGAATCTTTTAAGGTGGAGCCAATTTGTGTTCCAGTAGAATGTAAGGAAGTGATTTCTCTCAAAAGAGATGATCTTGACATATTCTTCCTGCATGATTGTTTATGATACTCATCACCCATACAAATAGGTGACACGGCATTCTTCTGGATTTTTGCATTGGTGGGAGTGGTGCATGCTGCAGCTGACGCTTTGCACTGCTCTCCTGTTGAAGATTCTGTTCCCTGTGTTTCATCAACAGATCTAGTTATCTCTACATTAGTTTTCCTATTAGAATCTTTTATGGACTTATCTAGAATTGTTTTTGCACTTCCATCAGCAAAAGCATCATTAGTGCTGTTACCATCCAGATGTCTTTTATCTATGCCTTCCTGTAAGAGCTTCTTCTGAGACCCCCTCTCTGAGGAAGCAATATCAGGGAGAGTGCACTCAGGTGAATACTTTCTCCTTTTTGTGCTGACATCAATTGAAGTACTTGTCTGGTCACCTCTTAATCTTTTAGACCTTCTACTAGATTGAGTAGTGGTCTCTTGCCCCATGGTAGGCATCTTCCGGTGACTTCTTCTTCCTTTGGGATAGTCTACAGCAGAAAGGTTGGCCCATGTTGATTCCATATTTCTTAGGTTGGCAGTTTGATTGGTAGCGAGTGTACCTTGATCCATCAAAGTCTCACAAACATCAGCATCTGTCCCGCTTCTATCAAAAGTGGCAGCGGCAGACAGACGTCTTTTTGGTTGACTCTCTACACGGTGCTGCCCAGTTCGACGAGCTACAGGTGTGAAGGAGTGACAATTCTTGACAGACATGGAACCTGCACTTGCTTTTGGTGGTCTTTCTTCCTGTCTTAACTCTTCTTCTCTTCCCCTTGAAGCATGGGGTTTAGTCATATTTGGCTTGATAATTTTTAATCCGGTCCCTTGTTCTTCATTGCCTTGCTTCTGGATACCTTTCTGTTGTTTCACTCTTTCTCGATGGTTCTCTTCAACTAATCTTGCATTCTTCTGCATTGTGCTCATGGACATTATTGAAGATCGTGCTTTTTTCTTGGAGGACCTTTGCTTTGACAGACTCTCATCATCAATTCGATCTTTGCAAGAACCATCTGTCAATGACTTATCTCCTTTCTTCTCACTGCTACTATCATTTTCCAGAGCAGGAGCTCCAAAGCATAATGTTTGCATAGCTTCAGCAGCCATTTGAGTATCTAAACCAACATTTAGCATGTCAGGAACATCGTCTCCATTACCATCGTCTATCATTCCATCACCAGCCCCAGAATTGAGTTGTTCATCCAGCTTCTTAACAAAGTTCTTTCTAGATCTGGACTTTGACAGCTCACTTTTCACTCTACTTTTACTTGACAATAACCTTGAATCAGAACGGGGGGAACCCTTCAACTTTTTGCCGCTCAACGGGTGCTTTTCCTTTTCTCCACTACCTTTAACTCCCCGTCTTAAGGGGGGGTCAAGTGAACTACGCTTCGGAGGTTCAGTAGTAGGACTCCTGCCAACAAGAAGTTCCTTTTTCTTCTGGAAAAACTCTCCACCTCCTTCATCTTCACGATTGTCATCCCAATCAAAAATCTCACCCTCTGCATCTGCAATTTCAGCTGCTCTCCGAGCCAAACTTTTTGTCCCTTTTGCAGCAGAGACAAATTTCGATTTTCCAATGGAGGACTTCCCAAAGTCAATATGTTGATCAAAATCTAAAGGATTGAGCTTAAGAAACTAGTCAACAACATCTAGTGCATTGGCCTGAGACTCCTCTCCAGGTTCTTGAGAATCTACATAACTTAAACCTGCCAATCCATCTTTGTAGGCAAATTGAGGCAAGTCCACTGTCTTCTCAGCATCATTGTTGCCATGTTCTGACCCTTTAATTTCAACAAGTATCTCATCTCTGAAAAGTTTCCTCACAGCTGAACTACCAACTTTGCACCGGTTTCCATTACCTACATCATTCATTTGTTCGTCATACTCCTCACAAGCATTCGGGTTAAGCTCCTTCCAGACTTCAGATTGAGGTCCAACCATAGATGTCCCATTTTGGCCTGCACTTTCCTGCTCCAGAGGATTGTCATTTTTAATAGACCATGTACTTCCTTTTGTCCCTTTATGGCTCATGTCATAAGCAGCCAAACCAGAAGCCCTGACAGATGTAGCACGGATTGAAGTAAACCCTAGTTGCAGAGATCCTGAAAAAAATACATGAATGTCAGACCTCCAAAATTCTGAAGCAGCTTTGTTATCAAATCTTCAAAGGCATTCTGTCTGATAACGAATATGGCTAGAATATAAAAGTGGAAAACATAAAAGGAATTCATCAACCACCTAAAAGTACCAGCAGATAAGTGTATATTAAATACTTTCATGTACTGAATAAGAGAAGAGAAATCTAGATTCTATTATAAAACAGAGAAAGCGAAGACCAAGCCTCTCTTTCAATAGCAAAACTTTTCCTGGATACAGCAGAAATGACCAACTGTAGACACCGAGAGTTCAGAACCAAAGTCAGCAATTACATACTAACAGTGATATCAAAATACATGACAGTTGACGAACTGGCAAAGAATATACAGATCCAGTTAAGTGAGGAGGCCTATTTATAGTGAATTTTAAAAACTGGATGATGAAAAATGTTTTGTCAAACTTTACACTCGTAGAAGAACATTTCAATTAATTGCAAATTTAAGGTATGGATTAAGAAAGGGAACTTTTTGCTCAGTTATAGTTCCATGCAGAACCTGCATAATCAAAATGAAAGAAAAGAGATAGTAAAATGATAAATTTAGGCCAAACATGTATAGTGTTAGAACTCGATTAAAATGAATTATCTCATGATAGCGAAACCAATTTACCTGAATGATGCTTGTCATTGCTTAGAACATCTGATTGTGAAATCGAACTCCTATCACCTTTGTTGGAATTGCGGCTTTTAGTAAACTTCACCCGATCAATAGAACTGAAGCTGTGTTCCATTGAATAATCATCTGATAACTCTTGAGTATCACATAAGACCTCAGTTCTATCACTTCCTTCACTATCTACGGCAACTTCGACGTTGCACTTTTCAGAAGTTCGGATGCGTTCATTTTGTAGACCATCATGATCTTCAACCACTTGGGTTTCACCACCAAAATCCACCCGTTGAGTTTCACCACCAAAATCCACCACTTGTGTTTCACCGCCGAAATCCACAACTTGTGTTTCACCGCCGAAATCCACCACTTGCATTTCACCACCGAAATCCAAAAACTGGTTTTCACCACAAAGATTTACTATTTGGGTCTCAAAGGCATCATTGAAGAAAAGACGGTCATCAGCAGGAACCATACTTTGGTTACGGTACAACTAAGGATCCTCGCCTTTAAATATAAACCAAATTGTATCGTCAGGGAAAAAAGCAATTTCAAATTAGAGTTCCAAATCTTAGAGAAAAAAAAAGTATATCCCACATATTTGACTAACTTTGCATTTTTATTTTAATCTTCTGACCCCCCCCCCCCTCTCATCCTAAAGAAAAAAAGTAGTACTCCCTCCGTCAATGTGATGCGATTCGGAGTACGAGGGTCAAACTATCTAATTTTCGGTGTGAATTCGAACATAAGATCTTCAAGTTTTTTGAAACAAAATTAACATATTTAGAAACTACATAAAGTACTATAAGTCACAATAATTAAAATATAACACATTAAAAAGGGCATTGCGGTCAAAGAAAAACTTTGTTGACTCTCCGAAGTGTAATTTGTAACTGCATCACATAAGGTGGGACAAAGGGAACAGTAGTCTTGCTTGAAGAGTTCCCTCTCTAAACAATGGTATCAATATACATAGTGCTAACAGAAAACTTAACAGAGTAAACCGTATCACACACTTATTTGATTATAAATCCAAACTTGAGCATGCGTCCTCTTTTATTCTTTAGCAGTTAACTAACAATTGACCATGACCAACCAATACAACCTCGTAACAGCAAATTTCCGTCTGCTTATAAAATCAACTCCAACTAACTTTATAATACAGCAAATATTACTGATGCAGTAACATATCTTCTGTTAATAAAAGATTCAATTTTTTTCTTTATCCTTAACAGGCAAGAAAATTAAAACTTTAAATAATATTTACAAATAATCCACATACCCTAATTTACCCCAAAAAAAATTAGAAAAAAAATAAAATAAACTTGCCTGGGAGTGGGAATGATGCAGGTGAAATTTGAGCGTCCACTGGCTGTGTATTGCCAATACCCGTTTTCGGGTCAGGAATGTTCGCATTCTTTCTTCCACCGTCTACCATTTTAATTCATCTACAATTCCATACCAAAAGATAATTAAAAAATCATAATCACAATAATAGTGATAATATTAATTGACACCAAGCCAAAGATTATGCCTTTAGAGCACAGTATCGCAATTGAATAAATAAATTTAGAAAAAAACTGAAAAAAGTACACAAAAATAAAATACTAACTGCATCAAATCGTATTGAATCGGAAGCGTCGGAGAAATCCGCCGGAGAGATTTGGGTGTAGTGATGGGGGTTGCGGGCAAGTATAGGGTTAGAGATTAAAGGAGGGAAAATAGGGAGAAGTGGGAAAATTTCTTAATTTGGAGGGAAATTTCTGCCTTTTTATATTCTCCCGAGTTTCTACTGCTACACACTACCATGGCCTTTGGTAACTGAGTACTTTTATTAATTTACTTTTCCTTTTCCTTTATTTTCAATTTGTACCTTTAACCCTCTTTGTTCTTTGGAATAAAAATGATTTCTGAAAATGTTACATTAAAATGTTTAAGCTACTTTAATTTTTCTTTAACAAAAACTCCTCCCTTGGAAAAAAAATTGGTTCAAAATTTTATATAGTATCTGACATCAATTTGTTAGGTTTTTAATAAAATTATACAAGTATAATATTTTGAGTAGTAGTTGTTATTCAAAATATTTTTAAATGCTTCTCAAATATTATTTCTATCATAAAAAATGAGACATAAGACTATTTTAAAATGCTTCTCAAATAGTTTATGTTGTTTAAAAGAAAAAAAATTATTTTAATACTCTTGCTGTAGTAATTTTTTTTTTTTTTTTTGCATTACATGCATTCCAACTATCCATGATATTTATGGCTTACCTGTATTTACCGTTAGCAACGCACACATCACTATATTCTATAAAAATAGCACGGGCTAGTTAATTTTTGAACTGGTAATTAAAAAATAGTCAGCATTTGCAAAGTCATTAAAAAATAGCCATTATTTTGCTGTAACACGAAAAATTCCAGCATAATATACTGGAGATTAGCGCACTTGTGTATAAACTTCCAGCATATTATGCTGGAACTCCGGTATATTATGCTGGAAGTTAACATGTAAAAAATTCGAACTCCAGTATTATGCCGAAATATTTTTCGGATTTTGAACAGTGTTTTCGTTCAGATTTATCTTTATATAAATAGTGATTAAATTTCGATTACTTTTGAAACTGTGGCTAGTTTTCAATTACCGTATGTAAATATGGCTATTTTTGAATTTCACCCCTATATTCTGTTACAAAAAGGAAAACAAAGGCTTGTTTCACGGCCAACAAAGAGGGGTAAAATAGGTTGGATTTGCTTCTTCATTTAAAGTTATAAAATAGGTAAACATATATATTAGTCTGTAAGGAAAATAATTAGTTGTACATCTAGACTTTAATAAGCAAGTGTCCAAGAATCTGCACAGAAACTAGGCAGTTAAAAGCATTGAAACAGCGTCGTATTAAGCTAGTGTTGAAATTGAGCAAAAAAACAATTAAGTGTTGAGAAAAAGGGGAATTTCCGAGAATCTAACTCGGGACCTCTCGCACCCAAAGCGAGAATCATTCCACTAGACCAAATGCCCAGTTTGTTCTAAAGCCCAATTATTTTTCTTATTTAATCATCAACTTTTGTTATCTTTTATGGAAATACTTCTAGGCAAACTTGTGTTAGACTTTGATTGGATAACGATAAGCTAATTGACTTTTCTAATGATATTCGTCATGCTACTCTCCGATTGTTGGTTGTTTGATCATTTCTTCAATTAACTTTTATTCTTCTTTTTCTTTGTCGCACTCCCTTGTATCATTTTCTATGTGATCTTAAGCAATTGTCATGTATACAAGAAAATTATGTTACAAATGTACCCAATAGAGTGATCATAATTAAGATAATAAACTACAAGAAAATTGTTAACCAGCATGGAAATATGTTATAAATGAAAAAGGTTGAATAATTGTTTTTGCTATTTTTACCATATTTTCTCCTTTTTTTTTTTTTTTTTTTGCGCAAGGAAGTGAGTGCTGCAAAGCACTAACTTACAATGTTGAAGCACAGTTTTAACTAAAAAAGGAATAGTATGGTATCTAGGGGTGTCAGTGAATATTCGAAAACCGACTAAACTGATCGAATCGATTTTTAGATTTCTTTTAAAAAAATCGTAGGTTTTTATATAAATCTATAACCGTCTCGATAGTTAAGGTAGGTTTTTTATTTTATAAAAATAAACCGAAAAAATACCGAACCTTACCGAATAAATTTTACATGTGGAAAATATATTTATATAGTAAGTTTTAAAAAAATGCATTAAAGTTTTCTTTGGGCCTTGGAATTATGAAAATTGTTACAAGCCAACAAGTAATTAAACTCAAAATACAAATTCCTAAAACCTATTATGCTACTTCTACTTAAACTAAGTTATTTCAAGTATCTTAACAAGACACAAAATATTCTAGCGATTATGAGTAGCAAACTACAATGTATTGGATATATTTCCTTTCATATAATTTAGATTTATCTTTTTGAATATTTAATCTTCTATAAACTTTATTCTTGAGTCATAGCTTGGTTAATATCTTTTCACTCGTGTGATTTATATTTTCTTTGTCTTTGTCTATACTCTAGTCATCTTTCATTTTTTATTCACCCTTTAAACAGTAAAAATGTCTAGAGAGTTTTGTTACGTCCTATAAAAGAACATATGTTATTGCATTCTACTTCTACTGGTGAATTTTACATGATATTTACAAAAATACGAAAATTAACCGAACCATACCGATACCGAATAGAAACCAACATAATTGGGACGGTTTCGAAAAGTCTAATTTTGATTATACATAATAAAATAACCAAAAAATTGGTATGATACTAATTTTATAAAATAATCGGCCGAACCAAACCATTGACACCCCTACGGTATCCATGTAATAACAGAAACAGTCACCACAAAGATAGTGTACCTCCTTAAGCTATTGACAAAAATGTAAGTTCCAAGGCAGGGTACAGTTGCTAAAAATCTAGTCATATTTAGAACATACCCAAAACTTTGAATTGCACTACAGTAATTTCCCTGCGGTGATTGAGGGATACTGTGATGCAAATTGGATCACCGGTTCAACTGATTCTAAGTCCACAAGTGGATATGTATTCACTATTGGTGGAGGAGCGGTATCTTGGAAGTCGTCCAAACAAACATGTATTGCCCGCTCTACAATGGAGGCTGAATTCATAGCCTTAGATAAAGCCGGTGAAGAAGCTGAATGGCTCCGGAATTTCTTGGAAGACATTCCATTTTGGCCCAAACCGTTGGCACCAATATGCATACATTGTGATAGTCAAGCGGCAATTGGAAGGGCTGGGAGCGTCATGTATAACGGTAAATCTCGTCATATACGACGAAGACATAAAACCGTTAGGCAATTACTCTCTAGAGGAATTATCACAATTGACTATGTAAAGTCAAGTGATAATGTGTCGGATCCACTTACAAAAGGCCTAACTAGAGAGGTAGTTGAGAAATCATCAAGGGGAATGGGGCTATGGCCGAGAACAAGTCATTGTGGCGGTAACTCTACCTAGAAGACTGGAGATCCCAAGATCTAGGTTCAAAGAGATCAAACAAAGTCATTAATGACGGTTCAACATTGTCAAATAAAATTTTAGTCCATTCTCGTGATGAGACAATGTTCAGTACCAAGGATAAAGCATTAAGGCTTTTTAATGATTTCTAAATTTGATACGGGGTATATCAAATAGTGTATCTACAGGATGACACGTTTAGGAATCACATATTTAAGTATGAAGTGTGAGCCGCTTCAAGGAGAACTTTTTAAGGCCAGTTCTCTACGCACTTATGAAACCAGGCAGTGTTCATGGCTGAAACGAACACAACAATGAGAACCAAAGACGGTTAAGGGTTGATTGTGTGACTTATGGTTGTCTAGGTATACACCAAAGATCGACGGTTCAAAGATATCAAATCTACCGATTGACCGAGTATATCCGACATAAGTTTACTACGGAAAGTTCAAGGGGAAACCTACTTATCCAGATGCAATTAATCCTTGCTTGTAAATCACACAGTTTTTCATGCATACTTCCGTGATATAGCCATTCCCCATTCATGTAGGGGATTGTTGAGGTTTTATTTTTAAGATGTAATATTCTTAAAATGAGGGTGAATGGGAAATGGAGGAAAAATAAAATTTTGAGTAAAATTTTAAGTTTCCCTCTTAACAATGAGACATTGTCCCATATTGGAAGTGGAAGACATTTTTGGTGGGTATATATATAATTGCTCTTCTTGTAGCTCTTAAAGAGTTAAAAAGAAAGCAAGCCTCGCGCCGTCGTCGTCGCTCGCTCGCTCGGCTCGGCTTCGGCTACGGCTTCGGCTTCGGCTTCGGCTTTGGATTTGGATTTGGTCAAATGATCGATTGATTGATTAATTTTTTGGACCAAATTTATTTGTTAATAGTAAATATTAGCGTAAGATTATTCAGCTTCGGCTTCGGATTTGGATTTGGATTTGGATTTGGTCAAATGATCGATTGATTGATTAATTTTTTGGACCAAATTTATTTGTTAATAGTAAATATTAACGTAAGATTATCCGTCGTCGTCGCTCGCTCGGCTCGGCTTCGGCTTCGGCTTCGGCTTCGGCTTCGGCTTCGGATTTGGATTTGGTCAAATGATCGATTGATTGATTAATTTTTTGGACCAAATTTATTTGTTAATAATAAATATTAACGTAAGATTATCCGTATTTGTAACGGATATTTTCCAATCCGTGTATTGATAATTTGGCAGCCGGATAATGGTCTTCCCACCATGAAGTGCTTGCTCCACTCCTTCTTGGCTGCTATATATATGAGCAGCAAATGTTGAAGAAAGATATTCAACTCAACATACAATTCACTCAACAAATTGGCTATACATTGCATTCCTTCCTCTCAGAACTTCCATACGTTTTTCTGAGTATATACTCCTTCGTTCTGCATTGTTTTTAACTTCAAACAAAGCAACTGTAAGTGTGATTTGCTACCGAACTTTGTGTTCGCCGAAATACTGGGGTTTGAAGTACCGCTACACCAGTGTGTTATTCGTTCTATCCTGGGAGAAAATAATCCATTACCTTGGGTACTAGGAGGGGATTAAATTTCTTAAGGAAACACTGTGAATTCAGTGGGCTCGAATTTATTATTATTGTTTCATTACGTTAACTTATATTTTGCAGAATTAATATTTACAAATACAGCAATATTGACCGGGAATAACAATCTTAAGGAATTTAATATTTATTTCTGTACTTGTGTTATTCTTATTATTCTGCAAACTAAAACCTTTGTGGTTTGTGTACTCCCGTTTTGGAGAGTTAAGCCTTCGTGGCGTTTTGTTGGATATTAAAATCTACGTGATTTTTACTCCAGTTTGAAAACGTGTATTAAACGTTTGTTTGTGTCATTCTTTTACAGAAAAGATGATGACTGAAAACGAAAACCAAGCTGTTCCGATGGCGACTGCCAACGCAACGACAAGCCGAACACCGGCGTTGGCACCGGCAGAAAAACCCGGAAAATTTTCCGGGATTGATTTCAAACGCTGGCAGCAGAAGATGTTCTTCTACTTAACTACGTTATGTCTACAGAAGTTCATCAAGGAAGATGTTCCTGATCTGCCGGATAAAACTCCAGATAATGAACGCTTTCTCGTGATTGAAGCGTGGAAGCATTCTGATTTTTTATGCAAGAATTATATTCTTAGCGGACTGGATGATAATCTGTATAATGTATACAGTAGCATGGAGACATCCAAAGAATTGTGGAATGCGCTTGAAAAGAAATATAAGACTGAAGATGCCGGGATGAAGAAATTCGTTGCCGCAAAATTTCTGGACTACAAAATGATAGATAGCAAGTCTGTTATTACTCAAGTCCAGGAATTGCAAGTGATTATTCATGATCTACTTGCTGAAGGTCTTGTAATCAACGAAGCATTCCAAGTAGCAGCAATGATTGAGAAGTTGCCTCCGTTGTGGAAGGACTTCAAAAATTATTTGAAACACAAACGAAAGGAAATGTCCCTTGAAGATCTCATTGTTCGGTTGAGAATCGAAGAGGACAATAAAGCTGCTGAAAGGAGAGGCCGTGGAAATTCAACAATAATGGGAGCAAATATTGTTGAAGCTAACAAAAAGAGGAAGAAGGCTTCTGGTCCGAAATACAACCCAAGCAAGAAGCGGTTCAGTGGAAACTGCTACAACTGTGGGAAAATCGGACACAAATCTACGGAGTGTCGTGCTCCGAAGAAAGACAAGAAAAGGGGTCAAGCAAACATGGTAGTAAACCATGATGATGTTGATAACTTGTGTGCCATGCTCTCTGAATGTAACTTGGTGGGAAATCCTAAACTGTGGTGGTTTGATTCAGGAGCCACTCGCCATGTTTGTGCAGTTAGAGAGGCTTTTGCTACCTATGCTCTTGCTGAACCCGGAGAGACAGTTTATATGGGAAATGCTTCAACAGCAAAAGTTGAAGGATATGGGAAGGTATTTCTAAAAATGACTTCTGGCAAGGTCATGACTTTGAACAATGTCCTTCATGTTCCCGAAATGAGAAAGAATTTAGTCTCTACTGGACTTCTTGTTAAGCACGGTTTTAAGTGCGTTTTTGTATCCAACAAGGTTGTAATTAGTAAGAATGAAATATTTGTGGGAAAAGGTTACCTCACCGAGGGCCTTTTCAACCTAAATGTAATGGTTGTTGAAAATAATAATAATATTTCAGCTTCTTCTTACTTACTTGAGTCAAATGATTTATGGCATGTACGTTTGGGTCATGTCAATTATAAAACCTTGCGGAAAATGATTAACTTGGAAGTACTGCCCAAGTTTGAATGCGAAAAATCAAAATGTCAAACATGTGTGGAATCTAAGTATGTTAAACATCCTTATAAGTCAGTTGAAAGGAATTCAAATCCTTTAGACTTAATTCACACAGATATTTGTGACATGAAGTCAATACCATCTCGCGGTGGAAAGAAGTATTTCATAACTTTTATTGACGATGGTACTCGATATTGCTATGTTTACTTACTGAATAGTAAAGATGAAGCAATAGACGCATTCAGGCAATACAAAAATAAAGTTGAAACGCAACTTAACAAGAAAGTAAAAATGATAAGAAGTGATAGGGGTGGTGAATATGAATCTCCTTTTGAAGAAATATGTTTAGAATATGGAATTATTCATCAAACAACAGCCCCTTACACGCCCCAATCTAATGGGATTGCGGAAAGAAAGAATCGCACATTAAAGGAGATGATGAATGCGTTGTTGATAAGTTCTGGTTTGCCACAGAACTTGTGGGGGAAAGCCATTCTTACGGCTAATCGAATATTAAATCGAGTGCCCCATAGCAAAACACAATCCATTCCTTATGAACAATGGAAAGGAAGGAAGCCCAACTTGAATTATTTTAAAGTGTAGGGGTGTTTGGCAAAAGTGCAAGTTCCTAAACCCAAAAGGGTAAAGATAGGACCGAAAACCGTTGATTGTGTTTTCATAGGATATGCGACAAATAGTAAAGCATATCGATTTCTGGTTCATAAATCAGAAAATCCCGACATTCATAATAATACGGTTATAGAATCAGATAATGCTGAGTTTTTTGAAAATATATATCCGTATAAAAAGGAATGTGAGTCGTTTGGTGAAGGATCTAAACGACCTCGGGAAGAAACAAAAGAAAGTACATGTAATCAGGAGAATCCAAGACGTAGTAAACGTCAAAGAACGTCTACTTCATTTGGACCAGATTTTGTGACTTTCTTATTGGAGAATGAGCCTCAAACATTTAAAGAAGCTATGACTTCTTCGGAATCATTGTTTTGGAAAGAGGCAGTCAATAGTGAAATAGAATCCATATTGAACAACCATACATGGGAATTGGTTGATCTTCCTCCTGGAAATAAACCTTTGGGTTCTAAATGGATTTTTAAGAGAAAAATCAAAGATGATGGCACTATTGATAAATTCAAGGCAAGGCTCGTAGTCAAAGGGTATAGACAACGAGAAGGTCTAGACTACTTTGATACATACTCTCCAGTTACAAGAATTACGTCCATACGGATGTTAGTAGCATTAGCTGCAGTGTATGGTCTTGAAATTCATCAAATGGATGTTAAGACGGCCTTCTTAAATGGAGAGTTGGAGGAAGAAATTTACATGGAACAACCTGAAGGGTTTGTGGTTCCAGGTAAAGAAAAGAAGGTATGTAGACTTGTTAAGTCTCTTTACGGACTAAAACAAGCACCCAAACAATGGCATGCGAAATTTGACCAAACAATGTTGTCAAATGGTTTTAAGATAAATGAATGTGATAAATGCGTGTACATTAAAAATGTTCCAAATCACATAGTCATTGTTTGCCTATATGTGGATGATATGTTGATAATGAGTAATGACATTGCCAACATAAATGCTACTAAGCGTATGCTCAATAGCAAGTTTGATATGAAAGACTTGGGAGTTGCTGATTTAATTCTGGGAATTAAGATCAATAAGACTCCTCAAGGTCTGGCATTGTCACAATCTCATTATATTAAGACAGTACTTGAAAAATTCAAGCACTTGGGCTTTAAAGTTGCAAAGACTCCAATTGACGTGAATCTTGCATTAGCAAAGAACAAAGGCCAAAGCATATCACAATTGGATTATGCTCGTGTATTGGGATGCTTAATGTATATCATGAATTGTACACGACCAGACATAGCTTGTGCTATAAGTAAACTGAGTCGATATACGAGCAATCCAGGCCAATCTCATTGGATGGCAATGAAACGAGTTTTGGGATATTTAGAACATACACAGAACTTTGAATTGCACTACAGTAATTTCCCTGCGGTGATTGAGGGATACTGTGATGCAAATTGGATCACCGGTTCAACTGATTCTAAGTCCACGAGTGGATATGTATTCACTATTGGTGGAGGAGCGGTATCTTGGAAGTCGTCCAAACAAACATGTATTGCCCGCTCTACAATGGAGGCTGAATTCATAGCCTTAGATAAAGCCGGTGAAGAAGCTGAATGGCTCCGGAATTTCTTGGAAGACATTCCATTTTGGCCCAAACCGTTGGCACCAATATGCATACATTGTGATAGTCAAGCGGCAATTGGAAGGGCTGGGAGCGTCATGTATAACGGTAAATCTCGTCATATACGACGAAGACATAAAACCGTTAGGCAATTACTCTCTAGAGGAATTATCACAATTGACTATGTAAAGTCAAGTGATAATGTGTCGGATCCACTTACAAAAGGCCTAACTAGAGAGGTAGTTGAGAAATCATCAAGGGGAATGGGGCTATGGCCGAGAACAAGTCATTGTGGCGGTAACTCTACCTAGAAGACTGGAGATCCCAAGATCTAGGTTCAAAGAGATCAAACAAAGTCATTAATGACGGTTCAACATTGTCAAATAAAATTTTAGTCCATTCTCGTGATGAGACAATGTTCAGTACCAAGGATAAAACATTAAGGCTTTTTAATGATTTCTAAATTTGATACGGGGTATATCAAATAGTGTATCTACAGGATGACACGTTTAGGAATCACCTATTTAAGTGTGAAGTGTGAGCCGCTTCAAGGAGAACTTTGTAAGGCCAGTTCTCTACGCACTTATGAAACCAGGCGGTGTTCATGGCTGAAACGAACACAACAATGAGAACCAAAGACGGTTAAGGGTTGATTGTGTGACTTATGGTTGTCTAGGTATACACCAAAGATCGACGGTTCAAAGATATCAAATCTACCGATTGACCGAGTATATCCGACATAAGTTTACTACGGAAAGTTCAAAGGGAAACCTACTTATCCAGATGCAATTAATCCTTGCTTGTAAATCACACAGTTTTTCATGCATACTTCCGTGATATAGCCATTCCCCATTCATGTGGGGGATTGTTGAGGTTTTATTTTTAAGATGTAATATTCTTAAAATGAGGGTGAATGGGAAATGGAGGGAAAATGAAATTTTGAGTAAAATTTTAAGTTTTCCCCTCTTAACAATGAGACATTGTCCCATATTGGAAGTGGAAGACATTTTTGGTGGGTATATATATAATTGCTCTTCTTGTAGCTCTTAAAGAGTTAAGAAGAAAGCAAGCCTCGCGCCGTCGTCGTCGCTCGCTCGCTCGGCTCGGCTTCGGCTACGGCTACGGCTACGGCTACGGCTACGGCTTCGGCTTCGGCTTCGGATTTGGATTTGGATTTGGATTTGGTCAAATGATTGATTGATTAATTTTTTGGACCAAATTTATTTGTTAATAGTAAATATTAACGTAAGATTATCCGTATTTGTAACAGATATTTTTCAATCCGTGTATTGATAATTTGGCAGCCGGATAATGGTCTTCCCACCATGAAGTGCTTGCTCCACAAACATGTAATGCTTGCTCCACCATGAAGGGTGGACGTTTGGTCTTGCACTCCTTCTTGGCTGCTATATATATGAGCAGCAAATGTTGAAGAAAGATACTCAACTCAACATACAATTCGCTCAACAAATTGGCTATACATTGCATTCCTTCCTCTCAGAACTTCCATACGTTTTTCTGAGTATATACTCCTTCGTTCTGCATTGTTTTTAACTTCAAACAAAGCAACTGTAAGTGTGATTTGCTACCGAACTTTGTGTTCGCCGAAACACTGGGGTTTGAAGTACCGCTACACCAGTGTGTTATTCGTTCTATCCTGGGAGGAAATAATCCATTACCTTGGGTACTAGGAGGGGATTAAATTCCTTAAGGAAACACTGTGAATTCAGTGGGCTCGAATTTATTATTATTGTTTCATTACGTTAACTTATATTTTGCAGAATTAATATTTACAAATACAGCAATATTGACCGGGAATAACATCATTTATGTACCACCAAAGGTTGTTGTGAAATGGATAGGATTCCCTTAACCAGAGATCTCGGGTTCGATACCTGTGAATGAAAAAGATCCTGGAAAAAAGTATCTTTTTATAGTTAACTCAAGTACCTACACTAAAAATGTAGTATACCTTGGCTTGGAACAATAAAGAAAACATGATTACCTTTCACTGTTTCACATCTAATATTAGCAATGTAATACTGAACTGTGAAGTAAGAAACCAGAGGAGCTAAAATTCAGGACTTAAACATAACATCCAACTGGTAACAAGGCAATGAGCACCCATTACTCATAATTTAGCTGTTCACAAAAGCTGCATATCAGTTCAAACAAAGACTATTAAACTAAGTTCAAAGGCGTAGCCTGGGGAGCATTTCAGCAAATGTATCCAGAGATAAACTAACTCCTGTGCAAAAACCTTCACATTTGGGGCTAGGATATAAACTAAGAAAAGATAAGTTAATAGGCATGACCATCCTGTACAAATATCTTCACATTTTGGGATAGGATAAATAAAGAGAAGCTAAATGCTGCTTCACGTCGCCTCTGTTCAGTCTGTACAAAGTAAATAAACAGGCATTGCTGCTGGATCGAGCTCCCAGAAACCTCGCACGATGCCACCTCTCTCTTCTGTCAGGCGAAAAGCAGGAATTTGATGAGAGAACTTGAGTTGCTCGGCTAGAGATATTTTCACAGTTACATTTGCCTCTTCTTTCACTTGAGGCTTGTAGACAGACTTGAAACCGTTTACCCGTATTAAGAACTTTACGGATATGTACTTATCAGTAACATCCACAACTTCAACAATTTCATACTCACAATCTTCCAGTTTGTCACATTTCAGCTGAGCACTCCAGTTTTTATAAACTGCCCAAACTTCACCTGTTCTGGGGAAGATCTTGTAGACACCCTTCTTCTCCATAGGTTGTGGTCCTACTTGATGCGAAAAAGCATTGGTTTCCGTATATGTGTTCAGCTTTCTGTTTTTAAACTTAAACATTCCACAACCAATTGGCATTGTTTTATCACGCCACTGTATTATACCTTTAGGTGGTGGACAGGCATAAAGCCAAGCCACGTGCAAGGTAAAATTAGGGAAAGGATCTATCTTCTTTATCTGGCCATAGTACCTCGGCATGGCGTCTTCATCACCGTAAATTGCCCAAAATTGACCAACTTGAAACTTCTCCAGTGATCTCTCAGCATCAAAGTTGTAGAATTCGGATTCAGGAACCTCATTAGCTACTGATGCAACACAGTTTTCTGCAGAATTTACCGAATCCATGCGACTGTACATCATACAGTTAGCTGTCTCTCTTTGGTCTAAGGATATATTATTTCCTAAGTTAATTCTGGATCGTCTATCAGCAGGATGTGCATTTCCTTCAGACTTCCCCTTCAGATCAACAGGAGATGTATCTCCTTCGGATGTTAGCTTCACTTCCACCCCATCTGCAGGAGATAAAACGCCCTGTGGCTTCTCATCCCATCGTTCCATTCTGTCTAGAGGTGATATATCTTTATCAGACTTTGCCATCGGTTCTGAATTCATTGCAGAAAACGGATAGTCTTCAAACCATGCGTTTGATTTTGGCAAAGAAGGTGCCTCTCGTCTCACCCTCTTTGCTGGAGATCTAGGACAAGATACATCATTGTATGCATTCCCATGCTCGACGTCAAGATCTGCAGACACAGAAATGCCTAGTTGGTCAATGGGTAAAGAAGCAGGGTCTAGTTCGAAGGATCCTTCAGGAACATCATTCCTCTCCATGCCTGTCATCTTAAACGAAGGAACTCTATGAGAGAATCTAAATATCTCCTTTGCAGGAATTAGAAACTGGCCCTTTTCCCCTAGTTTTGTTGCAGCTCTATGAAAAAGACAAGTGAAGCCTTTTACTTTACCCAAGTATGCAACATGAACACCAATATCATCAGCATAGTCTGACAGCACCTCAACAAACTCGTAATTGTACTTTTTCTTGCTCTCAATAGGAGAATACCATTTCATCTCCCAATCTTTAAAGATTGCCCAAGTTTCACCTTGCCGTGGAAATATCTTCATCGTATTGGAACAGCTGCTTTCATTTTTTGCACAGGCCAAATGTGAGAACATTGGATGATCTTCAGCGAATTCTGAGTTTCCCAGTTTGAACATACCACAAGAAGCTGGAAAGCCGTCAGATTGCCATTTGGTTTCATTTTTATCCAACGGATCGGGCTCTAACCAAGTAATGTGCAACTTAAACGCAGGAGAGAAAATCTTCCTGATGACTGCATAGAATCTCGGCATGGCATCCAGAGTATCATAAACAGCCCATACTTGTCCAACCTTAAAGCAAGATTCCTCCCTATCCTTTTCAAAATCACTAAAATCTGGGTCTGGATATTCAAACGTTTCTGGCTCAGTCATATTTGAAGGCCCTAGATCTGAGGGAAGATCAAAGTTCTGTCCACAGCCTTTTTCAGGTACACCTGCTCTTGCATTTGCATTCTCAACTTCCTGCGCTGTGTTCGACAAGCTCTCTTCAGAGAAAAAACTTTCCTTTAATTTCTTATTTTCCCCATTGGGAGTTGCTGCCTCAGACAAATTCTGAACCGAAGGGTCTTCTTCTTCTTCTTCACCACTTAGATTCGCACGGTAAGTGACACACTGTCTAGACCGAGTAGATCTTCGCCGGTTCTGCTCACTGAGACATTGAGAGTTCTGCCCAGGAGGATGATCACACTCTTCAATATTTATATCGTCTTCAGAATCTATGCTCATTGATGAATCGCAATTTTCAGTAGATTCTGATATCTTCTTTCTCTTTGTGTTTTTCCTTTTATATTCCCCTGATAAGCCCTCGTTCATTTTTCCATATGCATTTTCTGAGTTTTCGTTGCCATTAGACTCCTGACCAACCTCTGAGGGAAGCTCTGACTGTATAAATTCATCAGCAGCCTTCTTCTGACAACTTCTCTTGGTTGCAGAGCTCATACGAGTGTACTGGGAGCTATCTTTAACATGATCTCGGTTTGTTGTACCATTCTTCTTGGAAGCAGGCTGACTCCTATTGGTTCCGGGTGTTGCATCTGAAGCATTTACTTCATGACCTGTGTAGGACTTTTTACAGTTTTGACACCACAAAAGCTTATTCAGCATGGTCTTATAATACTTATACTTAACAGAACAGAATGGACATACAGTCCAAAAAGTTGGTTGGCTTCTAGGAACTCCTGATTGAGTGCCGTGCTGATTCATGAATTCTGATTTGACATTGAACTTGTTTTGTACCCAAGGATGTGACCTGATATCTGGCTGGCCGCAGCTTGTTTGCTGCATTGGTACTTGAGATCTTCCTGAAGGAATGCATCTACTGTTATACAACATTCGTTTTTGTCGATCCAAAAGCACCATTTGAGCTTCACCAATCAGCGTAAAGGCATCAGCTGCACCAGGGAACTTGTTCTTATCAGGATGTAGCAAGAGAGCTAACCTGCGGTATTGCTTCCTGATAATAGAATCATCAGCCGTTGGCTCCACTTTAAGAATATCGTACCAGTTTTTCTCGTTTCCAAAAGTTTTATTCTCCGCAGAGCAATACACATCACAAACCAAAACCATCTGCTCAATGTTCTCCAGATTAGGAAAGAGCTCCTGGGCTTTAGATGCAAACTTTTTAGCTCCAATGAAATCTCTATTTTCCATCTTCTTTTCGGCAATCCCTCTAGCCCTGATCGCCTCTTCTTTGGTGCAGTCCATCACTGGTCTAGAATTTGATAGTAACGCTCCTCTATTACCTTATGCTTCAGAAGGTAGAATTCAATAGAAGCAAATGTTTAAGAAACTATAATATCCAGTTCAGCTATTCAATATTGGCCAAATCTCAGCTTAATTGAGAAAGAAAAAATTAAAAGGATTAATTGTTCAGAAATGCTGGTCATGCAGCTAGACGTTTCCTATTTTTACAATTTTAATGAGAAAAAGCAATGGTAACACTCTAAGCAGTTTAAATCGAAAAGGATTCACATTTGCCAGTGGAAAAGAAAGAATTGAAAATGTGTTGCCAAGCATGGGGCGCGTTAGATATCAAAATCAGTTACTGTATAATTTCATCTAATGACTACACAATTCAACCCCAAAGTGATCATCTAAATACCTCGCCAATTTAAACAGTACCACGATCCATACTGGCTTTCAGTGGGGAAATAATGTTTAACATCCTTTATCACTTTCTTTCTACCCATTTTACAAAAGATTAATTCTGACTTAATTCAATGCGCTCTATGAATAATCCTCTTTTAGCCCATAAAATTCAAAGTCAAGTTAAAGAACATACACCAATATAACAATTAGAACCAAGCTTCTAAAGATGTGCTTTCTCAATCAGATTATCCAACAAACTAATTATGATTGGAATACAATAAAAAGAAGAAGATAATCTACCATACTTATCACCAAAAAAAATTCTCCTGCTCAATAGAAAGAGCAATTCATTTCTAGTTATCTACCAAAGAGGAAAATTAAACGAGGTGACTCAGCACTAAAAATGGTTGGGTTAGCCAAGAATATGCTTTAAATTACTATACACTCACATCTAATCTGAAAGCTTCATTCTATTCATTTATCTTTTCACACATATTAACCTGTTAATGATTTTCACAACCAAAATTTTGCTGCACTAAAGCAGATGCTCATTCTCTTTCCATGCTTTCCACAATACCAATTGCTTAGATTTCTCTGTTAACCTGAGTTCTATCAAGAGTTCCCTTCACTACAACAAAGCCTATGCTTATGATTCAAAGAACTGCTAATTTGAACAGTTGCAATGTCTGAAATAGATTCTCTATATTTCCAATTTGTGACAACAAACTTTTCAATCTTTGATACTCAACTTAAACACTTAACAAACCTAAAATTGCTCTTCACCGTAAAAAGAGATTACATCAAACCTAAAATTGCTTTTCACTGTAAAAAGAGTATGCATAAAGCTCATTTGAACTACATAAATACACACACGCAAGCATGTGCGTGTGTACACATACATCCATATGTATGCACGTATGCATCATTATCATAACAATAGATGCAGGATGTATATCAAGTATTAACCAGCTTTTATTTTGCTGGAAGTATTTCATCAAGCTCATCCACATATTATCTTGTAATTATTTGAATATAGTATCATTTTACCGGCTGTATATAGGAAAGAGGGAGTTGAAACCTGAGCCAAAGGGAAGTTTATGATTGAAGTCTTGCTATAAAATTATAAAAGCAATTTACTTCTATACTCTCAGTCTCAAAACGAACGTCCAAGTTTCTTCTTAGTTTTTTTCCATATTATGTGCTAACAGACTTCTACCACATACTGCTATTATACTAAACCAAAAGTTACTTGGGTGCCACCTTTATCTCGCTTTAAAGAACATATTCTCTTTACTACTTTTGAAAAAAATAATAAGTAGAAGACAACTCGCTCACCACAAATGTTCCTCGTTTAATGTTAAATGACCCACATCTTGGACTTCAAATTCAATTTGGAAGGAAGTTACACCAACAACAACTAAAATCTAAAATCCTAAACTAGTTGGGGTCCATTATATGAATACTCTTGCATCCATTGTGCTCTATTTGAGCCCATATCATCTTCCTACTCAATAAATTGCCTTTGAAGACAAATTATGGGTTCTCTGCCCGTGACTTTGGTTCATCCGCAAAGATAGTACAGCGCGAGATATCTACTAGGTACAATTCACTAGTTGAAAACTTGGTATTGCAACAACCTTGATAGTTTAGTGGAGAAGGGTAAAAGGTAAGCCAAAAGATTTCTCAGTCATCAAAAAGAAAAAAAATTGTGGGTTCTCAAGAATATATCTATCTCCTCCCGTGCATTAGCTATCTCCACCCCCACCCAGTGGAGGAGCTGGAAGGTTACATACAGATTCGGCCAAGTCCTGTAACTTCAGTCTAAACCCTTAATTGTATTAAGAAATCGTACTGAATATACACAAAAATTAAATTCAGAGCCTAGTTACTAACACCTAGTATCGTTATCCTAGAATTTAGAATCCATAAAGTTCAAATCCTGGCTCCGCCTCCACCTCTGTCCCCTTACCCACCCCCAACCCCAACCCACATCATAGAAGTTTGAAACTAGAGGTTCTCTAAATCTATCAGTTCTACTATGACAACATACAAATCTCCAACCAAACTGAAAAGGTTCCTATAATGGACTGACAACAAACTAAATTAAAAACTAAAATGGAAGCATGGACAACTTTACTCGCATGTATTTCATACCCAGTAATCCAGCACTACTGTTAAAGAATATCACTATTCATATATCAACAAGATCACAACTTTCATAGAAAATGATTAAATAGCCAAAAAAATCAATCTTTCTCCTATCATAGCAAACAAACAAAGTGGGTGTTTTCAGAAACTAAAATCATTAACAAAGACGCCATTTTTAGTGCTTCCCATTAAACATGCAACGCTATAATTAACATTTTCACAATGTACTTAAACCAAATACAAGAAACATTCTAAACAGAGCAAGTAAAAATAAGTCATTCTCACCAAAATTACAACTAAAATAAAACTTAACTTGCACAGAAACTATACTTTCACCCAGAAAAACAAACCTTCATGCAAAAATAAAAACCCCAAACTGTCGATCAAAAACAAAAAAAAAAACCACAAAGAAAAGACAAAAAATCACTTTTACATGTAAACAAACAAGAAATGGCTTTTTAATTAATTTATTTTTTTTAAAGAAGCATAGAGTGTATGAAGAAGCTTACATTGGGTTTAACGTGGAGTTGATGAATTGTTTGGCGAAAAGAAGAGAATGCAAAATAGAGAAGTGGCAAAGGGACTGAAAATTTGTATATGGAAGATGAACAATGAACAGTACGGGAAGAGTATCAAAATTCAAAGGGTCCTTAGAGTTGGCCTAATTACAGCATGTTTTTGTTGGTCTTTTTGTTATTTTACCTAAGTTCAGGGGCTAAGAAAGGTTTAATCATTTCCAATTATGCCCTTGACAGAGCAATTAATTTCCGGCCAATGCCGTGCGAAGGGCCAAATATAGCTCTCCAAAATGGTCTAATAATACCCCTCGTTATACTATTGGGTTATCTATGTCCCTGCAGTCATACTTTGGGTTCAAATATACCTCTTATTTAAACGGAGGGACATTTTAAAAGTAGAGGGGAATATTTGGCCCTATGCCGTTTGGAATATATAATTTTGCGTGATCGTAGAACATTTTAAATTACTTTAATATACACTACAAAACGTTTTGTGTAATTTAATTATACTTTTGATCCTCAGTTATTAATAAATTTTGATTTTAATCCATGAAATATTCACTAAGCATTTTATATATTTAGATTATGAAATATGTTATACTTAGATTATTTTTAGAATAATATTATTTTTAAATACAAAATAACAATACAATTTTGACATAACACATGGATAATAAAATTGTTTAAAAAGTTAATAACTTGTATAATCTGTGAAATTTCACCAACAAAGGAATCAAAATTATGCATTTCAAATAATTAAAGGTGGAATGTGAGTGCATACATTTCTTAATTACTTTATCTTCTTTGATATTAATTAATATGAAATATACGTGCTCGGTGAGTGTATTTTTTTTCTCCATGCACATAAGTTGCACGTGCATAAAATTAGTATTGATAAATAATGATGATAATATTGGGGTTGGAGAAACTAAAAGGCGTGCTTGAATTCCAAAATTTTAATTGAATTACTTTTTCATATTGAATTGTATTTACGTGCTTCAAACACAACCTAACTTTATTTACTGTTAAATTGAGAATCATTATTCTTTTAGGGGAAAAATAATGGAAGTTTTCCAAATTTGTTACGAAAGAATAATACACTTGAAACATTGCTCATGGGTAATAATGCTTTCATAGGATTTCTCAATCGGCCTTCATACACCTAATCCGATGTGGAAGCAATTAATATATAAGAGAATCGATAAAGTGGGAAAATTCACACAAATATAAGTTTAATATTTTCGAACCTTTCATTTTTGAGAATAGGCAAAAGATTGTGAGCACCTAATTTTTTACCGTGCTTGAATATTTCTCGCTCCCATCTTCCCACGCGTGTCCCCACTTTTTGTCCCCCACGCTTTATCCCCACTCCACTTTCTCTTGTCCCCCATGCTTGCCATCATACTTGTCCCCCCACACTCTGTCCCCTCTCCACTTTCCCTTGTCCCTCATGCTTGTCCCCCACTCACAAAAACCCTAGCCGCCTCTCCATCCTCTCGAGAATAGACCCCCTCTTAAAAATCCAAGAACCCTAGCGTCCGCTCACCTTCATCTCCCTACTGCCACCTTCAACCAGCCGACAACCACCCCAAAAACAACTTCCAAAACTCAGCAGAATTCCAACTCCAAAATACCTCTAAACTAGCTAAAAATAGCTCCAAATCACTCCAAAGGCGGCTGAAAACGCAGCCAGAATCCAGCTTCATCTCCAGCCCAACAAACACGTCAAAACTAAGCCAAAATCAGTAAAAACGACCTCAAAATCCAGCCATAAAAATCAGCCAAAACTGACCCGAAATCAGCTTCAAATGACCACCAAACCCCGTTATAAATAGTTTCTTTCTTCTAGTTTTCGTTGCCGTCGAGATTCGAGTTTTTCGACAGGTTTCGAGGTCGCCGGCGAGGTCCTATTTGAGGTCGACGTTTGGTTCCCTGCCTCTGTTCGTTGGAATCAATTTCTCTGCACATTGGTTTTGAGTTTAGACAATTTTGCTCCGAGTTTTTGTTCAAATGTGAGACCCTCGGTACAAATTGAGTTACAGAAATAAAAGACAATTAAGGTTGTTCCCTTTGCTTTTTTTTTTAATTACGGATTCACATTATGTTTCTTTTGGCTGCAATTTTTGAGTGATTTGCATCTTGTTTCGCTATTTTTTGCTTGATAAAATGTCATGTTGATTCATTGCTTTTTGTACGTTAATTGTAGAGTATGGTTAATTAATTTTTCAAAAGAAGTTTAGTCATTAATTTTTTTCAAAAGAAATTTGCATAGAACCTTAATGTTTGTTTAATAGAACTTAGAAGAATTTTTGGGTCTATGTGATTTAAGATTAAAGAAGGTAAAAGATGAATTGGAAATGAATTTTTAATGCAAGTGAGCTTAGAGAATATTTGGGTCACATCGAGAAGCAGAATATGGATTTCGTGATTTGTTTAGTTGCATAAGTTTTCTATAAAAAAAAAACTTCCATAACTATATGCCTCACAACAAACTTAGATAGAATTAATTCAAGAACACACGTTAGTTTGCTTTAGGCATGCTAATTAATTGAATTATCGTGATCATGTATATGTTCGCGTGACATAATTACGACTTTCAAATTAAAATCAAGGTATGCCTTTGCGTAACTTTAGGCCAAAATAATCTTAATATAATAAAATGCTATTAATTGTGTACACGTACGCGTGACATGATTTTGGCATAATAAACAAAACGGATTCATACATGTGATTCGTTTCAAAGATAATTCCATATTTTAAAAGTCGAAAGATAAAACATGGAAACCAATAAATCACAGTTTATCCAAAATTAATTCAAGCCAAGTTGTAGTCAATAAAGTGACCGTGCTAGAACCACGGGACTCGAGGAATGCCTTACACCTTCTCCCCGGTCAATAGAATTTCTTACCCGGACTTTGTTTTGCAGACCAATAATAAAAGAGTCAAATCTTCCTTTGACTAGGGATTCAAACAAAAGGTGACTTGGAACACCCAAAAAATCTGGAAACCATATTCCACATCATGGACCAGGATACGACATACAACGCCATAATAGGCCGATCTTGGATACATGCCATGAGGGTTATCCCCTCCAGCTTGTACCAAGTTATTAAATTTCCAACCCCATGGGGAGTATTCAGCATACGAGGAGAACAACGTACATCTCAAGAATGCTATCGCATCGCCCAGGATTGTACATACACCCACCAAATGAAGGGAAAAGCAGAGGATGCATAACAATTAATAATGTCGAGGTCGAACTGTGATAAGAAAGCGGACGTCATCAGAGATCCCGAATCAATAGACACCATGGGATCAACCGTAGAAGACCTCGACCCTGTCTAACGTGATGATAATGACCACATCAAGATAGCCCACGTCGGTCGCAAGCTTCAAGAACCAGGTAAATTCCGTTAATTCTTAAGTGCTAACGCAGACTTGTTTGCTTTTTCCCATGCAGACATGCCAGGTATCCTGAAAGAGGTCGCCACACACAGGTTGAACGTCGACCCATTCCACTCCATGATGAGGCAGGTTAGGGTGGCGACTCTGTAAATAAAATAATTGCTATTCAAGTTTGTCACTTTAATTGGAGAAACTCTTTAACCCACCATCCATAATTACACACATTATCGTTTGGGGGGCATAAAAGGGGGTGTGACAGCTCTGGCGACTCTGCTGAGGACCTTCAAGAATTTGAGCTTGTACATTGACTTTATTTGGCTTTTTTAATTTTTGTATATATTGTGATTTATTTGGGCCTAATGTGTTACTTGTCGAGTTTTTACCGTTTTGATATTGTTGAACTGTACATATAAATTGTATTTTCTCCCGCATCCCTCTGAGTCTTCTGATAATTAGTTGTGTTATGTTTGCCTACCAGCATCACAAAATTTCTGTCTTGAGATAAAGCCAGTTAGCCTACCAACTTCTGGTGAAGGATTTAGTCACACGTGTTTAGGCGGGAGAGCCGTTAGCTAGCCAGTGCTGTTCTACTACTAGTGACGCTTGACGCTCATCGGCTCGGGTTGTCCGCCCGGGTAAGGCAGGTCTAGATACCATCTCCTTTAGGATTTACAAACTTAGAAGAACAAGCCGCAAGCAATGAATATCCCTAGTAGGCTACGCTTTATTTGCATCATGTGCATTTGACTTAGCATTGCTCGACGCAGGGGCCGATTTCTGTTTTAGGACAGATACCTTGTTGAGATCATTATGTCATGTTATGTGCTACTTGTTGCATTATTTGGGAGGCTTGCATGTCGACCGACTTCAGCATAAATCAGTTGAATGAACAGAGAAAAAATGATGTGGTCTAGTGCATATGGTTTTTAAAGATTAATTTTCATTAAAAAAAAATAAAAAAATAGTCGGTTTTGACCGAATTACGCGAGTCTGATTCTCACCGGATGTGAGATACGTAGGCAAACCTCATCGGTTCCGGCCCCCAATTTTCAAAAATTCAAAATGATATTTTCTTTTAATTGCTTCTTTAGAAATTTCTTTTTTTTTTTAGACCAAAAATCCAAAAATATTTTTTTTCTTTTTAAAAAAAAAAAGTCTTTCACCCAAAATCCAAAAAAATATTTTCTTTCTTTTGAATTTTTTTTTTAAAAAAATCAAAATTCAAAAAAAATCTTTTTCCTTCTTTAGAAGTTTTTCTTTCACCAATTCCAAAAAAAAAAAAAATCGAAAACAAAAATTGAAAATATTTTCTTTGCTAGGAGATTTTGTCGGATAAATTGTATATGAAAAAAAAGTTAGTTTATTTATTTTATTTCTCATCCACCGAACTACACGGGTCTGATTCTCACCGGATATGAGATACGTAGGCAAACCTCATCGGTTCCGACCCTAATTTTCAAAAAAAAAAAAGAAAAATTCAAAAATAGTTTCCCTTTCCTTGATTCCCTCTCTAGAATTCTTTCCTTAGAAAATCCAAGAAGAAATTAAATCCAAAAATATTTTCCTTCTTTTTCGAAGCCTTTCATTCGAAAAAAAAAGAACAAAAACAATCTTCAAATCAAAATCCAAAATATTTTCTTCCTTCTTTAGAATTCCTTCTTTTTTTAAAAAAACAATTCAAAATTTCATAAAAATAAAAAAAAACTAAAAAAATATATTTAAAAGTCTTTATATATAAAAAAGAAAAGAAAATAAAAAATGAGTCTGTCTATTCCCAATCCCCCTGAACTACGTAATGATCTGATTCATGCGGCGACATGATATGTAGGCAACCCACAAAAGGTTCGATCAAAATATTTTTCAATGATTCTAAGATGAGGGATCAAAATGAGGCGTGAGTAAAAAAAAAAGAGAAGAAAATAAGAGCGTCAATAAGAAGCAACCTCATAAGCCGGAATGAAACATGAAGCCTCCAAAAGCATGTTAGAAATAGTGACAATGATAGGAGCATGACACATTATGTATGATTCATATCTATAAAATGCATAACCCTAACACGTTTGTTGTCTCTTACGTAGTAAGCTTAAGGTGGTTGGTTTGTGGTGAAAGTGGCAACACACCATTACTTCACTAGATCTAAGGGAGCAGTAGTAATGGCCAACGATGATGAGATCGAGCTGATCAGTGATGACCCCCAGGGTCAATCAGTTGAACAAGAGTCGGAGGAAATAAGAAAATTGAGACAGCAATTGTCTGATGTATATCAAGCTTGGGTGTCTGGTCAGCCTCCACCCCGGGGTCCCTCAGAGGGAACTTCCACCGTATCCCTGGCTACTCAACCACCGCTCCATGCAACGAGCGACCACATTCTACCACCAGGGTATGTGCCAAATTACAGCCTCCACGTTGCGCCTGGTACCTCTAATGTGTGACCTTGCAACCTCCAGTCTCACCAGTCAGGAACACTCCTCTAGTCGTGTCTGGCGCACCGACATACACAATCTTGCCTCCACCTCCTGTGACGAGGCCAATTAACGAGCCACCATCTCATGCTTATGATGGCCAATACTACTCTCCAAATATGGCTTTCGGGGTCTCGGATCTATGTAATCAGACTCCTCAGTATGAGTCACCAGTGGAAAATGAAAAGCATGCCAAGACGGTTGAGCCGGATGAGATGGCCAGGAAAGTAAAAAGTCTTGAACAGAACATAAAGAACATACAGGGACTAGGGGGTCACAAAAGTGTTTCGTTCAGTGATCTATGCATGTTCCCTCACATCCATTTGCCACCATGGTTCAAGACCCCAAAATTCGAGAAGTATGATGGACACGGCGACCCTATCGCCCATTTGAAAAGGTACTGCAACTAGCTGAGGGGTGCAGGTGGAAAAGAAGAATTACTGATGGCTTATTTTGGGAAAAGTCTTGTGGGGGTAGCCTCCGAATGGTTCATTGACCAAGATATCTCTCACTGGCATGTCTGGGACGACATGGCCCAAGCCTTTATCAAACAATTTTAATACAACATAGATATTGCGCCGGATCGCAATTCCCTGCCCAATATAAAGAAAAAGCCGACTAAAAGCTTTAGGGAGTATGCAATCAAGTGGCGGGAGCAAGCAACTAGAGTTAAGCCACCCATGGATAACCACGAGTTGATCACTATTTTTCTGGAGGCCCAAGAGCCTGATTACTTTCAGAACCTGATGTCCGCAATGGGTAGACCTTTTGCGGAAGCGATCAAAATAGGAGAAATGGTCAAAAATGGCATCAAGACTGGCAGAATTGTAAGTCAAGCTGCTCTCAAAGCTACCACCCAAGCTATCCAAAATGGGTCGGGAAGTTTGGCAAATAGAAAGAAGAGATATGAAGGGTCCATGATGACTTCGGGATCCAGGGAAGTTCAAAGAGGGGCATAGCACCCTTATGTGCAAGTTCTGTAGGGGCAATCCAGCTACCCTCAACATTACTATCCCCCGCCAATTCCTCAGTACTCCGTGGGACCTCCACAATATACAGTGTTTAATGCTCAATCATATGCTCGTCCTCCCAATCAACAGGTACGGGCACCAGCTCCAAGATTCCCCCAACCTCAGCAGCAAAATTTTCTGGCACCCAACAATGCTCGTCCTAGGTAGGATTATGGTCGAGAGCAGAGGACGGTGGAAAAATTTACTCCATTGGCTGAATCATATGTTCTAGAAGTTGAAGCAGATGGGCGTGATTGGACCCATCGCTCCCCACCATATACATCCCGATTCACACGGATTTCAAGCAAATGCTAGATGTGAATATCATTCAGGTGCTCCGGGGCATAGCACTAATGACTGGTGGACCCTGAAAAGAGCCATAGAAAGACTCATTGTTGAAAAATTGATTGTAGTCACGAATGGCGAGGACCCTCCTAATGTGACTAATAACCCGTTGCCAGTACACAATAATGTTCATTTTGTGGGAATGATTGGTCAAGATCATGAATACAAGCCGGTTGGTCGAGCAAAAATGACAGTGGTAACGATTCAAGAGGGAACCAAACTGGAAGTAAGTCCAAGCCTAGATGCACCATTGATTGTGAAAGGCGCCCAAAGCTCAGAGAGGGCAACTTTATATGTTCCAAAAATCTCGAGGTTGGAAGTTCACTCCAATGTTCCAAACCCAAAGTTATACCTCCTTGGAGGTCACCCCATCACAAAGCAAAATCATGGCGATACGACGGGTATAATAGAACCGATCATAATCAAGCCTTCCACACAACCCCGTGTAACAAATACGAAAATCATCCCTTGGAACTACAACAAAACTGTAGTAACCTACAAAGGAAAGAAAATCATAGAAGAAGTGGGGGAAACTGGAGGTTTGACTCGATCAGGGAGGTGTTACTCTCCAGAAGAGTTGAGGAAGGCTAAGCAAATCAGAGAGGGCCAAATGCCAATAAATAAACCAGTCACTGAAGAAGAGGCGGAGGAGTTTTTGAAAAAGATGAAAGTTCAGGATTACTCAATCATTTACCAGCTGAGAAAGACTCCTGCCCAAATCTCTCTGTTATCTTTGCTCATACACTCAGGAGAGCATACCCGTGTACTAATCAAAATCCTAAACGAGGAACATGTCTCAGAGAATACCACCGTGAATCAATTAGAAAAGATGACCAATAGATATTTTGAGGTGAACAGAATTTCCTTCACTGATGATGAACTTCCCGAGGAGGGAGCCGATCACAATAAGGCTTTGCACTTGATTGTCAAATATGAGGGGCATTATGTGAAGCGAGTCATGGTTGATGGAGGCTCGAGTGTAGATGTATGCCCTCTCTCTACCTTGCAAAGCATGAAGATCAATACAGACAGGATCCGACCCAGTAATGTTCGCATCCGGGCTTTTGATCTCTCAGCGATAGATACCATTAGAGAGATCAACCTCACCATGACGATTGGGCCTGTTGATTTTGAAATTGTCTTCCAAGTAGTGGACATGGAAACTTCTTATAACTTTCTTCTTGGAAGGCCATGGATCCATACGGCCCGAGCTGTGCCATCCACCTTACATCAGATGCTCAAATTCGAGCACGACAGGCAAGAAATTATTGTTCACAGAGAAGACGAGTCATCCATTTATAAATACCCGTTAATCCCATGTATTGAGGCCAAGGAAGGATGTGAGTCTACTGTCTATCAGGCTTTCAAAGTGGTTGATGTGGACCATGTTGAGGAAGGAAAACCCATTCTACATCCGCGTCTCTCCGCCACATCTGTAATGGTGGCTGCACTTATGATGAGACAAGGTTATGAGCCAGGAAAAAGGTTTGGGGGCATCATTGCAAAGAATTTCACAACCCATTTCTCCGTTCAGTAACATGGGTACTTTTGGTTTAGGCTTCAGGCCAACACAAGCAGACAAAGACAAAGCTAAGCACCGCAAAAAGCACGGGTGGGTCTTGCAGCAACCTATCCCTCACATTTTCTACACTTTTGTCTAGCCACGATTCAAACATGGTCAAAATTCCTCGGCGCATGCAAACATTGATAAAATTTGCCATGACCTCAGGTAGATGTTTTCTGAAGTGAATATGATCCAGGCGCGTGAAGGCACTAGTCGTGCCGATATGCAACTAATTGGCCCTTAAACCATGCTCAATAACTGGGAAGCAACTCCTCTCCCCACAAGGAAGGAGTCTTGGTAGTTGACTTTTGCACCTTCTTTCTTTTGTACTTTGGGTTACTTTCAGGGTTGTAATCCAAATATCTTAGTATGATTGTTTTATTTTGACGTTAACCCTTCTATCCTTTCAAATTCAATGAAATGCAGTTCAGTTTCGTATTAAATTTTGTATCTTTTCCTTTTCCTAATTCCTGCCATTTTATTTCCATTTCAGTTTTGTTAATGCCGGCTTTAATAACATGACATGCATGCGGAATTCACGCCCAGATCTCAAAAAGCTGTCTAATTTCAAAATAATGCATCAAGAGGTCGAATATGATGAAGATAAGGTTTTTGATGAAATAAAAAGAGAGTTGGAACAATTTGAAAACAAGCCTAGGCCCAACCTCAATGAAACTGAGCCAAATAATATCGGAGGTCATGAAGAAGTCAGAGAAACAAAGATAAGCATTCACACTGAACAAAAAGCCAGAGATGCCTTGATTCAACTTTTATTTGAGTATAGATATGTGTTTGCCTGGTCTTATGATGATATGCCTGGTTTAAGCGCCGATTTAGTGGTTCATAAGCTTCCCACGTATCCTGATTTTCCACCAGTCCAACAGAAGCATCGATAATTTAAAACGGACATGAGTGATAAAATCAAAGAGGAAATAATGAAGCAATTGAGCGCCAATGTTGTCAGAGCCGTACGATACACCACCTGGGTGGCAAATGCTGTGCCCGTGCCAAAGAAAGATGGAAAAACTAGAGTCTGTGTTGACTACAGAGACCTGAACAAAGCAAGTCCGAAGGATAATTTTCCTTTGCCGAACATCCATATTCTTGTAGATAATTGCGCAAAGCATGAGATACAGTCATTCGTGGATTGCTATGCTGGGTACCACAAGATTCTACTGGATGAGGGTGATGCAGAAAAGACCGCTTTCACCACTCCGTGGGGTACCTATTGTTACAGGGTCATGCCATTCGGTTTCAAGAATGCAGGGGCAACTTACATGAGGGCCATGACCACCAGTTTTCACGACATGATGCACAAAGAGATTGAAGTATATGTCGATGATGTCATCATAAAATCAAAGACACAGGCTGATCACATGAATGATTTGAAAAAGTTCTTCGAACGGTTTCGAAGGTATGACCTTAAGCTCAATCCAGCTAAATGTGCATTTGGGGTTCCATCTGGGAAACTCCTCGATTTTATAGTCAGTCGGAGAGGCATCGAATTGGATCCATCTAAGATAAAGTCCATTCGAGATCTGCCACCCCCGAAGAACAAAAAGGAGGTCATGAGTTTGCTCGGAAGGTTGAACTACATCAGTAGGTTTATTTCTCAGCTCACAACCACGTGCGAGCCCATCTTGAAGTTGCTGAAAAAGGATGCTGCAATCAAGTGGACGGACGATTGCCAAAATGCTTTTGACAGGATCAAAGATTATCTATCAAAACCCCATGTGTTGGTCCCACCCGAACCTGGTAGGCCTTTGTTTTTATATCTATCGGTGATGGATAATTCCATTGGATGCGTTCTGGGGAAACATGATGCGACAGGCAAAGAGGAACAAGCAATATATTATTTGAGTAAGAAGTTCACCAATTATGAGGTTAAGTACACCCTTTTAGAAAGGACATGTTGTGCCTTGACTTGGGTCGCTCAGAAGTTGAGACATTATCTTTTGGCCTATACTACTTATCTCACATCCAGAATGGATCCTCTGAAGTATATCTTCCAAAATCCAATGCCCACCGGCAGGCTCACAAAATGGCAAATCCTGCTCACAGAGTTCGACATCGTCTATGTCACTCGCACCGCGATGAAAGCACAGGCTTTGGCCGATCATTTGGCAGAGAATCCAGTTAATGATGAGTACAAGCCACTTACCACATACTTCCCAAATGAAGAGGTCAACTCAATAGAGGAAGTAGTTCCAGACGACAACCCTCTATGGAAAATGTATTTTGATGGAGCTGTCAATATCAAAGGAGTTGGGATCGGGGCAATCCTCAGCTCACCTACTGGACAGTATTACCCTGCAACAGCCCGGCTTTGGTTCTTCTGTACCAATAATACGACAGAATACGAAGAATGTATCATGGGTTTGAAAATGGCCCTCGATCTGGATGTACATGAACTATTGGTTATGGGAGATTCTGACTTGCTTATCCGGCAAGCCCAAGGCGAATGGGAGACTCGAGACATCAAGCTTATTCCATACACACAATGTGTACAAGATTTGAGCAAAAGATTCAAATCCATCGAGTTCAGGTACATTCCCAGGTTTCACAACGAGCTAGCCGATGCTTTGGCTACTTTAGCCTCGATGCTCCCTTATCCGGGAAACACCCATATCGATCCACTAGAAAACTAAGTTCGGAATCAACACGGTTACTGCAATACAATTGAGACAGAACCAGATGGTGAACCATGGTATCATGATATAAAACGATTCCTGAAAATGAGAGAATACCCAGAGCACGCCAAGGGAGATCAAAAAAAAACTATAAGGAGGTTCGCCAGCGGTTTCTTCCCGAATGGGGAAATTTTGTACAAAAGGATCCCAGATTGGAACTTGTTGAGATGCGTAGATGCCACAGAAGCTGAGCGGATCATGAGTGAAGTACATTCGGGGTAGGGGTGGGCATAATACCGACCGAACCGAAAAAATCGGCCGAACCATGAATTTCAGTTTTTCGGTTTCGGTTTAATCGGTTATTCGGTTGGTGCACGGTTTTAAAATTATTAAATTTTGATTTTTCGGTGCGGTTTACGGTTTTGGTATTTCGGTTTTCGGTTAAACTGAAAAACCAAAATTTTGGGTATTAGTTGAGAAAAATACGTTTTAACATATGGGTTCTTTTGAGAGTCCAAAACTTATTATCCATCTTAAGGCTGAAGCCCAATAGTCCAATACCCATTTGAAGCCCACCCAATTTACCCAAACCTAATTACTTAAGACTTAGTCTTATTGATACATTCTCATTTCCCAAACCTAAATCAAAAATTAGATTTAGGGTTCCTCTGTGCGACTGCTGCCTTCTTCCTCAGCTCGACTGTGACGCGTTCTTCCTCAGCTCGTCGCTCATCCTTCTTCCTCAGGTTATTGCGACTTACTTATCCGGCAAGCCCAAGGCGAATGGGAGACTCGAGACATCAAGCTTATTCCATACACACAATGTGTACAAGATTTGAGCAAAAGATTCAAATCCATCGAGTTCAGGTACATTCCCAGGTTTCACAACGAGCTAGCCGATGCTTTGGCTACTTTAGCCTCGATGCTCCCTTATCCGGGAAACACCCATATCGATCCACTAGAAAACCAAGTTCAGAATCAACACGGTTACTGCAATACAATTGAGATAGAACCAGATGGTGAA
This sequence comes from Nicotiana tomentosiformis, assembly GCF_000390325.3. Classification (NCBI taxonomy): domain Eukaryota; kingdom Viridiplantae; phylum Streptophyta; class Magnoliopsida; order Solanales; family Solanaceae; genus Nicotiana; species Nicotiana tomentosiformis. The sequence continues at coordinate 34,106,637 of NC_090820.1, read as the reverse complement.
CCATGGTATCATGATATAAAATGATTCCTGAAAATGAGAGAATACCCAGAGCACGCCAAGGGAGATCAAAAAAGAACTATAAGGAGGTTCGCCAGCGGTTTCTTCCCGAATGGGGACATTTTGTACAAAAGGATCCCAGATTGGAACTTGTTGAGATGCGTAGATGCCACAGAAGCTGAGCGGATCATGAGTGAAGTACATTCGGGGTAGGGGTGGGCATAATACCGACCGAACCGAAAAAATCAGCCGAACCGTGAATTTCAGTTTTTTGGTTTCGGTTTAATCGGTTATTCGGTCGGTGCACAATTTTTAAATTATTAAATTTCGATTTTTCGGAGCGGTTTACGGTTTTGGTATTTCGGTTTTCGGTTAAACTGAAAAATCGAAATTTTGGGTATTAGTTGAGAAAAATACGTTTGAACATATGGGTTCTTTTGAGAGTCCAAAACTTATTATCCATCTTAAGGCTGAAGCCCAATAGTCCAATACCCATTTGAAGCCCACCCAATTTACCCAAACCTAATTACTTAAGACTTAGTCTTACTGATACATTCTCATTTCTCAAACCTAAATCAAAAATTAGATTTAGGGTTCCTCAGTGCGACTGCTGCCTTCTTCCTCAGCTCGACTGTGACGCGTTCTTCCTCAGCTCGTCGCTCATCCTTCTTCCTCAGATTATTGCGACTTGCTTATCCGGCAAGCCCAAGGCGAATGGGAGACTCGAGACATCAAGCTTATTCCATACACACAATGTGTACAAGATTTGAGCAAAAGATTCAAATCCATCGAGTTCAGGTATATTCCCAGGTTTCACAACGAGCTAGCCGATGCTTTGGCTACTTTAGCCTCGATGCTCCCTTATCCGGGAAACACCCATATCGATCCACTAGAAAACCAAGTTCGGAATCAACACGGTTACTGCAATACAATTGAGACAGAACCAGATGGTGAACCATGGTATCATGACATAAAATGATTCCTGAAAATGAGAGAATACCCAGAGCACGCCAAGGGAGATCAAAAAAAAACTATAAGGAGGTTCGCCAGCGGTTTCTTCCCGAATGGGGAAATTTTGTACAAAAGGATCCCAGATTGGAACTTGTTGAGATGCATAGATGCCACAGAAGCTGAGCGGATCATGAGTGAAGTAAATTCGGGGTAGGGGTGGGCATAATACCGACCGAACCGAAAAAATCGGCCGAACCATGAATTTTAGTTTTTCGGTTTTGGTTTAATCGGTTATTCGGTCGGTGCACGATTTTTAAATTATTAAATTTTGATTTTTTGGTGCGATTTACGGTTTTGATATTTCGGTTTTCGGTTAAACTGAAAAACCGAAATTTTGGGTATTAGTTGAGAAAAATACGTTTGAACATATGGGTTCTTTTGAGAGTCCAAAACTTATTATCCATCTTAAGGCTGAAGCCCAATACCCATTTGAAGCCCACCCAATTTACCCAAACCTAATTACTTAAGACTTAGTCTTACTGATACATTCTCATTTCCCAAACCTAAATCAAAAATTAGATTTAGGGTTCCTCTGTGCGACTGCTGCCTTCTTCCTCAGCTCGACTGTGACGCGTTCTTCCTCAGCTCGTCGCTCATCCTTCTTCCTCAGATTATTGCGACTTGCTTATCCGGCAAGCCCAAGGCGAATGGGAGACTCGAGACATCAAGCTTATTCCATACACACAATGTGTACAAGATTTGAGCAAAAGATTCAAATCCATCGAGTTCAGGTACATTCCCAGGTTTCACAACGAGCTAGCCTATGCTTTGGCTACTTTAGCCTCGATGCTCCCTTATCCGGGAAACACCCATATCGATCCACTAAAAAACCAAGTTCAGAATCAACACGGTTACTGCAATACAATTGAGACAGAACTAGATGGTGAACTATGGTATCATGATATAAAACGATTCCTGAAAATGAGAGAATACCCAGAGCACGCCAAGGGAGATCAAAAAAGAACTATAAGGAGGTTCGCCAGCGGTTTCTTCCCGAATGGGGACATTTTGTACAAAAGGATCCCAGATTGGAACTTGTTGAGATGCGTAGATGCCACAGAAGCTGAGCGGATCATGAGTGAAGTACATTCGGGGTAGGGGTGGGCATAATACCGACCGAACCGAAAAAATTAGCCGAACCGTGAATTTTAGTTTTCCAGTTTTGGTTTAATCGGTTATTCGGTCGATGCACGATTTTTAAATTATTAAATTTCGATTTTTTGGTGCGGTTTACGATTTTGGTGTTTCGGTTTTCGGTTAAACTAAAAAACCGAAATTTTGGGTATTAGTTGAGAAAAATACGTTTGAACATATGGGTTCTTTTGAGAGTCCAAAACTTATTATCCATCTTAAGGCTGAAGCCCAATAGTCCAATACCCATTTGAAGCCCACCCAATTTACCCAAACCTAATTACTTAAGACTTAGTCTTACTGATACATTCTCATTTCTCAAACCTAAATCAAAAATTAGATTTAGGGTTCCTCTGTGCGACTGCTGCCTTCTTCCTCAGCTCGACTGTGACGCGTTCTTCCTCAGCTTGTCGCTCATCCTTCTTCCTCAGATTATTGCGACTTCTTGGTGGAAATTTCTTGTGTTGATTATTCCGCTAAGTGAAAGTCAACATGTAACTTTCTTCTATTGATCCCTTTCTATGCTACATTATTTTGTTAAATAGGAACATGGACTTGACTTTCTGTAATTTTCTGCTAAGTTATTTTGATGTTTCATTGATCTCTGAGCAATTTTTGGTAGCTATTGTATTCTGTTTGGACGTGAAATCCTGTTAGTGGATTAATTATTATTTTGTTAATTATTATGTTGTTCATATTGATACTAGAAACAGTAGTAGTGGGCTGCTCTAAAAGGAATTGAATCCAATAATTAACAATAGAACTTTGTTCTAGTACAACTAGATTTGTATTTGTTTATTCTAAGATTCTCTAGATTAGAGTAGCTGAAAGCACTCAATCCTCATTAATGCTTGATTTAGAACAAAGTTTCTTGCATTTTATGACCACTGGAAGTTTATGACCACCGGAAGTAAATCCAAGATATAAAAATCTTGAACCGTTAATGACCGAAAAAATAAACCGAAAATAACCGAACCGAACTTTGAAAAAACCGCACCGAACCGTAAATACTTTGGTTTGATTTGGTTATTAATATTACAAAACCGAAAACCGATAAATCGAACTTTACTCTCATAATAACCGACCGACGCCCACCCCTAATTCGGGGGTATGCGGACCTCACATGAATGGATATGTTTTGGCGAAGAAGATTCTGCGGGCAAGGTATTATTGGCTTACAATGGAGCAAGATTTCTTCAGTTTTGTTCGCAAGTGTCACCAATGCCAGATTCATGGTGACCTGATTCACTCGCCACCTTCGGAGTTGCATCCCATGTCCTCTCCTTGGCCTTTCGTTGCTTGGGGAATGGATGTTATCGGGCCAATTGAGCCAAAGGCTTCAAATAGGCATATATTCATTTTGGTTGCAATTGATTACTTCACCAAGTGGGTGGAGGTTGTCACTTTCAAAGCAGTCACCAAGAAAGCAGTGGTAGACTTTGTTCATTCCAACATCATCTATCACTTTGGTATCCCAAATACTATTATCACTGACAATGCAGCCAATCTCAGTAGTCATTTGATGAAGGAGGTATGCGAGCAATTTAAAATTATGCATTGCCATTCTACCCCTTACCGGCAAAAAGCCAATGGAGACGTTGAAGCAGTGAACAAGAACATCAAGAAGATTCTTAGGAAAATGATCCAAGGTTCGAGACAATGGCATGAAAAGTTGCCTTTTGCTCTTTTGGGATTCCGCATGACTGCTCGCACATTTGTTAGTACAACTCCTTATCTGTTGGTATATGGGACGAAAGCTGTAATACCGGCTGAAGTCAAAATTCCCTCTCTTCGGATCATTGTGGAGTCGGAGATTGAAGATACAGAATGGGTAAAGACCCGATTAGAACAACTAATGCTGATTGATGAAAAACGGCTAGCAGCAGTGTGCTTTAGCTAGTTATACCAGCAAAGAATAGCACGCACATACAACAAGAAAGTGCGTCCAAGGCATTTCGAGGCAGGCCAACTCGTTCTGAAATGCGTTCTTCCACACCAAGTAGAAGCTAAAGGAAAGTTCGCCCCAAACTGGAAAGGACCCTACATCATCAAGAAAGTGTTACCAAAAGGGGCCTTGCACTTGGTATATGAAGAAGGACGGGTACCAAACATGACTATTAATGCAGATGCAGTCAAAAGATATTATGTCTGATATATACCCACTGTGGAACTTTCACGCATAATTTTCTTAGATCGAGATGACGAAGGCTACCATTGCTCGCTATTCCAAGCAAGTGTCACCCTTTTGTTACCCCTTTTAAGCTGTATTTTTCTTCCTTGTTTTCCATTTTTTGGAACCTGTGTACTCAAAAAAAAAAGAAGTCAAACAATAAATTTGTTGAGTCATTGAACTACGTCCGACCTGATTCCGAAAGGATACGTAGGTAGCCTTACCTTGGGTTCGGTCCCATCGCAACAAAAATCCATATTCCCAATACTCCAAAACTGGGGCAGAAGTTTGTTTTTATCTTATGGTTTTCTCGTAGAAACAGTTCCAAAAGTTGTAATTCAGTTCAAGGTTCTTTTCGCCTTTTTTTGTTAAGAATTTCTGATCAATCTTTGAGAATACTTGAAGTCCCCATGCCAGGGGCATTGGCCAACCTTCCGCATGAAAAAAAGAAAAGAAAAGAAAAGAAGAAATGAGAGAGTCTTATCGGTGAAAACCCGTATGAGCACTGTAAGGTGACAGTGAGCATAGAAATGCAAGAGTCTTATTGGTGAAAACCAGATGGGCACCATAAGGCAACAATGATTAGAGAAATGAGAGAGGTCAGTTAGCGAAAACCCGCAAAGGGCGCTACTAGCCGAATGAGGGTCTTCGATGCTCCGGCATTAGCACAACCAAGATAATTTCAAGATGAACATTTGCGACGTATTTTGAGAATTAGACAGCTCAGACAGATCGGGCGTCCAGTCCAAAATGCATGTCATGATTCATTGAAGTCGGCACATATCTCCAGATAAGTCTCCTTATTTCTCTCCCCGAAAGGGACACCTTTTATTTAGACACAATTCCTTTTTCACTTCCAATTGCTCTTCTATTCTTTTCCCATAATTTTTCTTAGATTCCTTTTCGGTCTAATCTTGCATCAAAAGCAAAGCAAAAATGGCTGCAAAACTGTCTACAGTTTTCCCGTAATACCGAGCATAATTTGGAGCATATACGGCATTGACGAAGGCAGGAATCTATCTGTGATCTCTTTTGATAAGGCGGATAAAGTGTCTCAGAGAAACTGAAAAGGTCGCATAAGCAAGACTTGCTTCATGGGAAAAGTTAATAAGCTCTACAGACACAAATTGGTTTTGAGTGCAAGACAACTAAGTTTGATTTTAAAGAAAAATTGCTTTGCCTTAGAGACAAGCGTTAATGGTACCGTGGACATCCGGGTATGAAACAGCTAGGGGAGATGTCAGAAAGACAAAGTCTCCAGAAAATAATACAAAGTATCCGAGCATCTCGGTACCACTCTGATAGAATCAGTTCTTCGACAACGGGGTGTCCGTGAACTCAAACTCCTCAGTGCATCAAGGCCACAAACCGACCACCACTTTAAAAACTCACAAATTTTCTTTGTTTGAAGCAGGAACAAAGCAGTGCAGAATGGCGGATCTCAAAGGACGAATGTCACCAAATGTAAGCTCCTTAAAATCTTCAGCATGCATCACTAATGTCCATACCTCTCATTTTCGTAGCTTAACCCATGTAGAACCTTTTCGCCTAGGGGGATCCAGCTCATAGTTCCGGGTAGAGGTACTTTTCGTTCAGGTTATTTTACAGTAGCTTAACTCAAGTAGAACCTTTTCACCTAGGGGGATCCAGTTTATAGTTCCGGGTAGAAGTACTCTTCGCCCATGCTGTTTTTTGTAGCTTAACCCAGGTAGAACCTTTTCTCCTAGGGGGATCCAGCTTATAGTTTTCGGGTAGAAGTACTATTCACCCAGGATTGGTTTTTGTAGCTTAACCCAGGTAGAACCTTTTCGCCTAGGGGGATCCAGCTCATAGTTCCGGGTAGAAGTACTTTTCGCCCAGGCTGTTTTAGGTAGCTTAACCCAGGTAGAACATTTTCTCCTAGGAGGATCCAGCTCATAGTTCCGGGTAGAAGTACTCTTCGCTCTAGTTATTTTACATAGCTTAACCCAGGTAGAACCTTTTTCGCCTAGGGGGATCCAGCTCATAGTTCCGGGTAGAAGTACTCTTCGCTCATGTTGTTTTACGTAGTTTAACCCGGGTAGAAACTTTTTGCCTAGGGGTATACAGCTCATATTTCGAGTAGAAGTACACTTCGCCCGGGTTTGGTTTTCGTAGTTTAACCCAGGTAGACCCTTTTCGCCCCGGGGATTCAACATTTTTTCAGTAATACAGGGCGCCAACCCCTAGTTATATTTCCTTTTCCAGTAATACAGGGTGCCAACCCCTGTTACATTTTCTTTTCAGTAATACAGGGCGCTAACCCCTGGTTATATTTCCTTTTCAGTAATACAGGGTGCCAACCCCTGGTTACATTTCCTTTTCAGTAATACAGGGTGCCAACCTCTGTTTACATTTTCTTCTCAGTAATACAGGATACACCAATCCCGTGGACATTCGGGTATGAAACAGCCAGGGGAGACGTCAGAAAGACAAAGTCTCCAGAAAACAATACAAAGTATCCGAGCATCTCGGTACCACTCTGATAGAATCAGTTCTTCGACAACGGGGTGTCTGGTAACTCAAACTCCTCAGTGCATCAAGGCCACAAACTGACCACCCCTTTAAAAACTCACAAATTTTCTTTGTTTGAAGCTGGAACAAAGCAGTGTAGAATGGCGGATCTCAAAGGACGAATGTCACCAAATGTAAGCTCCTTAAAATCTTCAGCATGCATCACTACTGTCCATACCTCTCATTTTCGTAGCTTAACCCTTGTAGAACCTTTTCGCCTAGGGGGATCCAACTCATAGTTTCGGGTAGAGGTACTTTTCGGTCAGGTTATTTTACAGTAGCTTAACTCAAGTAGAACCTTTTCACCTAGGGGGATCCAGCTTATAGTTCCGGGTAGAAGTACTCTTCGCCCATGCTGTTTTTCGTAGCTTAACCCAGGTAGAACCTTTTCGCCTAGGGGGATCCAGCTAATAGTTTTCGGGTAGAAGTACTATTCGCCCAGGATTGGTTTTTGTAGCTTAACCCAGGTAGAACCTTTTCGCCTAGGGGGATCCAGCTCATAGTTCCGGGTAGAAGTACTTTTCGCCCAGACTGTTTTAGGTAGCTTAGCCCAGGTAGAACATTTTCTCCTAGGGGGATCCGGCTCATAGTTTCGGGTAGAAGTACTCTTCGCTCAGGTTGTTTTACATAGCTTAACCCAGGTAGAACCTTTTTCGCCTAGGGGAATCCAGCTCATAGTTCCGGGTAGAAGTACTCTTCGCTCATGTTGTTTTACGTAGTATAACTCGAGTAGAAATTTTTCGCCTAGGGGGATACATCTCATATTTCGAGTAGAAGTACACTTCGCCCAGGTTTGCTTTTCGTAGTTTAACCCAGGTAGACCCTTTTCGCCCCGGGGATTCAATATTTTTTCAGTAATACAGGGAGCCAACCCCTGGTTATATTTCCTTTTCCAGTAATACAGGGTGCCAACCCCTTGTTGCATTTCCTTTTCAGTAATATAGGGTGCTAACCCCTGGTTACATTTCCTTTTCAGTAATACAGGGTGCCAACCCCTGGTTATATTTCCTTTTCTAGTAATACAGGGTGCCAAACCCTGGTTACATTTCCTTTTCAGTAATACAGGGCGCTAACCCCTGGTTACATTTCCTTTTCAGTAATACATGGAACCAACCCCTGGTTACATTTCCTTTTCAGTAATACAGGGTGCCAACCCCTGGTTACATTTCCTTTTCAGTAATATAGGGTTCCAACCTCTGTTTACATTTTCTTCTCAGTAATACAGGGTACACCAATCCCCTGATTATATTTCCTTACCAGCATAGGGTACACCAATCCTTAATCTCCTTACCATTATAGGGTACACCAATCCCTAGCTGTTTTCTCCAACATAGGGTACACCAATCCCAGTTGATTTGATTTTAAATGCAGGATACACCACTCTCTGGTATCATTGCCAATATAGGGTATCCCATTCTTCGACCATATTTTCCCAACATAAGGTACACAAATCCTTAGTTGAGACATTCTTTTGAGACAATAAAAAAACAAAATTATCATGACCTTTTCAGGGTACACCATTACTCTTTTTTTATTTGCTTTCAATAAAGAAGTAGTTTAGAATTTTGTTACAATAACTCACAAAATTTTTCCTAGTGAAAACTGGGGCAGAAAAATTCTGTTCGTTTGTTTGTTGTGATGTCTGAGCAGGTTTTACCTCGAGGCACAAGGTTCGAGATGAACAAAAGAAGAAGTCAGAATCCAAAATAAAGAAAAGAAAAGGAAAAAAAGTGAATCCAAATGCAGAAGCAGATGGAAATGATATGGACTGCTCAAAACATGACTGAAGTTACGAGCTTCACATTTCCCGTTTTGCTCAGAAGAAGCCGTAGAAGAATAAACTAGCACCTACAGCTAGCAAGCATCAAGGTTAGATCAGAGTCTGCATGAACAACCAGTCAAGACTCAAGATCAAGGTTCAGAAGACTTATAAATAGGAATCTTGTAACTTATAACTGATAGGCTTGTTTAGTTCCTTTAGATTTTGATGTAATAACATGGCCACGGACCGGAGCCTCGATGGAACCTAACTCGACTTTCGAACTCATCACTCCATCATTCTTCTTGAACTATACGCGACCTGATTCCCTTATAACCCGGGATATGTAGGCTGTCCAAAATCAGGACTCGGTTGCACCTTTTTCTTTTATTTTCTTCCTCTTTTGAATAACGATATGGTCAAAACTTAGTCACACGGCTCACTTTATCTTTGCCTGAAAACTTTTAATGTTTCCAAGCAAAGAGGGGCATGCTGTGAGCACCTAATTTTTTACCGTGCTTGAATATTTTCCGTTCCCATCTTCCCACGCGTGTCCCCACTCTTTGTCCCCACTCCACTTTCACTTGTCCCCCATGCTTGCCCTCATGCTTGTCCCCACACACTTTGTCCCCTCTTCACTTTTCCTTGTCCCCCATGCTTGTCCCCCACTCACAAAAACCCTAGTCGCCTCTCCATCCTCTCGAGAACAGACCCCCTCTTAAAAATCCAAGAACCCTAGCATCCGCTCACCTTCATCTCCCTACTGCCACCTTCAACCAGCCAACAACCACCCCAAAAACAACTTCCAAAACTCAGCAGAATTCCAACTCCAAAACACCTCTAAACTAGCCAAAAATAGCTCCAAATCACTCCAAAGGCGGCTGAAAACGCAGCTAGAATCAAGCTTCATCTCCAGCCCAACAAACACGTCAAAACTAAGCCAAAATCAGTAAAAACAACCTCAAAAACCAGCCATGAAAAGCAGCCAAAACTGACCCGAAATCAGCTTCAAATAACCACCAAAACCCGTTATAAATAGTTTCTTTCTTCTAGTTTTCGTTGCCGTCGAGATTCGAGTTTTCCGACAGGTTTCGAGGTCGCCGACGAGGTCCTGTTTGAGGTAGACATTTGGTTCCCGGCCTCTGTTCGTTGGAATCAATTTCTCTGCACGTTGGTTTTGAGTTTAGACAGTTTTACTCCGAGTTTTTTTCAAATGTGAGACCCTGGGTTCAAATTGAGTTACAGAAATAAAAGACAATTAAGGTTATTCCCTTTGCTTTTTTTTTTCATTACTGATTCACATTATGTTTCTTTTGGCTGTAACTTTTGAGTGATTTGCATCTTGTTTCGCTATTTTTTGCTTGATAAAGTGTCATGTTGATTCATTACTTTCTGTACGTTAATTATAGAGTATGGTTAATTAATTTTTCAAAAGAAATTTAGTCATTAATTCTTTTCAAAAGAAGTTTAGTCGTGGGTTCGAGTCATCAAAGGAGCAATAACTCCAACAAATGAGGGAGCAAAAGGGAATCAAAGTGGAGGAGAATTATAAAAAAAGAAGAAGAAGAAGAAGAAGAAGGAGGTGAGTTCATAAATATGAAGATATTCTACTTATGTTTTTCCGTGACTTATCCTATTTTCTCCTCGGGGTCATCATTAGTCTTTGTATAAATTATTATGAATCAACGGCTTAAAAACTCCCTAAACTATTGTATTTTTTTACACAACCAAAATCAACTATTAATCCACCTCTCAAGGAAATGGGACATAAAATGAGTCTTTCCTTTTTATTTTTATTATCTTCTTTTTTACTTTTACTTTTTTTCCTTCCTAATTTAGTGTATACGGTCAAAACCGAGTTTTCCTTTCGTATAATTATTCAAGATTGAAACATAATGGACCAAAGGTCGTTATTATAATATCGGGATATGATGAGAAGCCGGGTTATCGAGCTCAAGACCCAGACCGATCAATACCGGGCTCGAGTCAGTATCGAGCTCGAGTCAATATCGAACTTGGGTCAATATCGAGCTATAATATGAAGTGGAGTTAATATCGAGCTCGAGATCCAGAGACCGACCACTACCAAGACCAACTAAGATCGAGATAAAAGACAACAAAGCCATTATAGCCGCACTAAGGGAGAGAATCACGGCAGAAATCAAGGAAAGCTAATTGCTTAATCTATCATGGGATCCCCACTATGTATTTTTAATTATATCCAAAGTAGGATTCTTCCACTATATGAAGAGTGGTTATCATTTCAGTAAAGGGAGGACATTGAACATTGAGACATCAATACATTCTCACATCTCAAAGATTATTGATTTTACATAGAAATATAACGGAGATTATCTTTTTTTTTTTGGGACTTTGGACATTGATTCATCTTGCTTGTTTATAAACCATTCTCTATACAATTAGGTTTATATTTCATTCCTTTTTTTACAGTAAATATTCGACATATTTCTACTTATTTTTTCAATTTGTGACAGGTAAATCACGTATCTTTAGAACTACATATAAATTCAACTCTATCTATTTTTCGGGTAAATAGTTTGGCGCCCACTGTGGGGCTAAGGATAATAGTGGTTATTTGGTACGAATCTCTGCAAAACACACAATTTTACACTTTCTCTTGGAAGTGTCTTTGATTTCATGTTAAAAATAACGAACTCCCAATCAATGGCCCTACCTGTTGACAACGAAGCTGGCCTTCAAGATGAAAACAACAACCTGACGACCGGGATAAAAGGCCGCTCGTCGATCCTATTGGAACTCAGGCCACAGATCCAATCGACATCAATTCACATATGGCCATCGAGGCGAACCAACGTTCCGACCCCAAAAACAACATCCATGGTGGAACTCGACATGCAGTTCGAAATAACCAAAATATTGGAGAAGACGGGATCAACATGCGTATGATTTTCGAAATGTTACAAGCTCAACAGGTAGCAATAGCTCAGTTGCAAATCCAAACCCAGGCACCGAGCAGGGTCGAACCCGGTCCATCCCGAGAAATCACCCACGAAATAGGGCCAGTTGTAGTAAGATCAAATGAAAGAGAATCGGGGAATAATCCTGAAATTATCAAGTTGTTGGAGGAACTGACAAAACAAATTGATTCGGGAGAAAAGAGTATTGAAGCAAACGACAAAAAATTAGAAATGTATAACTCCAGAGTTGATCAGATCCCGGGGGCACCACCAGTATTGAAGGGCTTGGATTCCAAAATATTCATACAAAAGCCTTTCCCTCCGAGCGTGGCTCCTAAACCGATCCCCAAGAAGTTTCACATGCCTAAAATTCCTAAATATAATAGAACAACCGACCCCAACGAACATGTCACCTCATACACATGTGCCATTAAAGGGAATGATCTAGAAGACAACGAGATCGAATCCGTACTATTGAAGAAGTTCGGGGAAACCCTGTCAAAGGGGGCAATGATATGGTATCATAATTCACCGACTAACTCTATTGATTCTTTTTCTATGCTTGCGGATTCTATCGTAAAAGCACACGCTGGAGCCATAAAGGTCGAGACCAGGAATTCAGACTTTTTCAAGGTAAAGCAAAAGGATAACAAGATGCTAAGAGAGTTCGTATCTCGTTTTCAAATGGAACGAATGGATCTACCACCGGTTACAGATGATTGGGATGTACAAGCTTTCACTCAAGGACTGAACGAACGAAGCTCGATGGCTTCACGACAGTTGAAGCAGAATTTGGTCAAGTACCCAGCTGTTACCTGGGCTGATGTGCACAATCGATATCAATCGAAGATCAGAGTTGAAGACGATCAGTTGGAGTTGAAGACGATCAGTTGGGTTCTGGGTCCGCTATTAAAAGGGACGTCGACCGAGAACCAAGGTCGAACAAGGACCGATATCGGCCGTATAACAGAGATTGTAGGGGTAGCAAACCAACATGTAACTCTGTACGAGGCGAAAGGAGAAGTAATCGAGGTCAAGGGTCTCGGGGGCTAATGAACAAGAATGGGTTCGACAGGCATATCAGACTTAAGGAAGCACCACAGTTAGCAGAATATAACTTCAACATCGATGCCTCCGCCATTGTGTAGGCTATCGGACACATCAAAGATACTAAGTGGCCTTGATGTCACCCAAACTCACACCACAAATATAGGTAGTGAGACAGTCGAAGCAATAATAAAACCCAACACAAGTCGGGGTCGAATCCTCAGGGAGTTAGAATTGGGATTAGGTATATATTTAGTGTAATTGTACAATATGCCTTAGATTACACTTCCACATTCTTGTTTGTTGTTTCTACTTCTACTTTAGACTATTGATTGCAATTATAAAACTAGAAGACAATATTTTTGGTTTTGGTTGTTTTTCAAATGATAAAAGATCTAGGGTCGTGACTTCTACCTAGGTGGTTACCTAATGGGTTGAAAACTCTAGGACAAGCCTGATTGGTCGGGGTTGTAATATAGCAATCACATGCAATTACCCACTCTATATCTCTCGGTAGTTTGAGTGATTTTTCCCAATTTGACTTTCTCAAGTCCAAATGGGTATTGCACAAAACAAGTGATAACTGCTCAAGTCGGGTCTTACTATCTCTAGATTTAACCCTTTAATTGGGGCTATCAATTTCTTGAGTTCACCCCAGTTTCTTGTTAGCCAAGTATTCCTAGACTTAGTCTCTCTTTCTCAAGTAGAGACTGAGTCAATTAGGCATGAATCAATGTTTGCAACAATTAATTCTTGAATTAAAGCAAGAACTAGGCTAAATATCACTAACCCAATCACAAACAAGTTCTAAATCAAAAACCCATTAAGACCCACACTAGGGTTGGGCCACAACCCTATCTACAAATTTAGCTACTCATGAAAAATGAAGAAATACAAGAAGCAATTAAGATAGAATGCATAATAATTGATTAGGACAAGAAAATCTAATGTTTAGAAGCTAATCTAGTACAATATTACTCAAAACAGTAAAGGAAAACGGCTCAGGTGCTCTCCCAAAACAAAACTTACCCTAAAAATGACAAAAAGTTCTATTTATACTAAGCTGAAAGTATCTGACAAAAATGCCCCTGCGGAGGTTGTGCGACCGCATAATTATGTGTGTGGTCCGCACAACGAGACTTGGCTTAATAGGTTCCAGTTCTGCGGCCGTATAATTCTGGATTGCGGCCACACTCTTTCAACTATTGCGGACCGCACATTTGTGAGTGCGTCCGCACTCTTGCTTCTGCGGCCGCACAATTATAGTGCGGTCCATACTCTTTGTTCTTAAGCTCTGGTTATGTAAGACTTATGCGGACCGTATAAAAAGAAATACGATCGTGCTCTTGATTATGAGGCCGCACAAAAATGGTACGGTCCGTATTTCTTCTTGAACTTGAAATCCCATCTCTCTGATCTTTGACTTTTGCGGGCCGCATAATATTGAGTGCGGACACAAAATTATGGTGCGGTCCGCACTCCTTCAACTTGCCCAAAACTAGCTCTCTGAATCTCCTTTTCTACGGTCGCACAATATTTGTGCGGTCCGCATACTCTGAAGGAAAACTGACATGGCTCTTTCTTTGTTTTGCGGCCGCACACAATATTGTGTGATCCGCACTGTGGGCCTTTTGCCTTGTTTTGGTCCTTGTCCACTTTTGACTCCTTTATGAGTTGGCTTTGACTTCTTTGGATCGTTTCCCAATGTTCCTATACAAAAGCACATTTTATTAGTTTTCCGGAATACCTTTAAGAATTTTTGAGCTAAAACGCAAGTAAAAGAGAGCAAATAAACGGTCAAAATCCCTACTTATCAACTCTCCCAAACTTAAGCTCTTGCTTGTCCTCAAGCAATTAGGGCAATTCCCACCTCCACTAGAAAAAGGGATATTTCATCTGGCCTGAGGTGAATCAATTACACATCAATTGGGACCAACAATTACCCATAACACATATGAATTATCAACAACGCAGTAATTTGACTTTTTGAGTATCATAGTTCTAATGCGACACTAGAGCATCAAGAGTTGACTCTATTCATCGACGACGCTCGCTCTTTCATGCAGGTCATTTTGGATCCCAAACTCCTCCTCCTCTACTCTCCATTAGCAAATCTCACTTTAGAATGTAACACTCGAATCAAGGATTGCGAAAAGTGCGCTTATCTCTCTCAAAAGAATGTCATAAGTCCGACTCTAAGTACCATAAGCTTGTCCCTCATGTAAATCACCACTAATATAAGCTCACTCAACCTGAGATCATGTAGGGATTTTTCGGGATGTAATGAAGGCTTTAGAACTAAGGTAAGATTTGTTGGAATAGAATGGTTTTATTTTTCCTCAAGCACTCCATTTTCTCTTTTCGGCTCATACTTTTTCGACTCTTTGAGTCATTTTCTTTTTCCTCGAGGGAACTAGAGAGACGTCACGTCACTCTTTCTTGATCATGACATTCATTTTTCTCCTTTTCTATTTACTCCATGCCTATCATCATTGTTTTCTTTGAATCCCTTCAACTTTCTACCTTATTCACTTTCTTTTTGGTATTTTTCTTTTTGTTCTTTCTTTCTTTTCTTTGCCTTTCCTTTTCTTATTTTCTTTCTTTTCTTTGTACCTTTTATCATTTCCAAACTCCTCGTCTCTCCCCCAAACTTATGTTTTTGCCAATTATTTCTCAAGAATGCTAAGGAAAGATCGGGTGCTAAGAGAGGATCATTACCAAACGGATAAAGGCTTGTAACGTGGTTATTGAAAAAAAGATGGGTTAGGCTCAAATGAGTTGACTAGGGATATCACATTGGTAGGCTATAGAAGATTTAAAATTTCAAATTGGATCAAGGAGAGCCTACAATCATTTCTCAAGCCAAGCTACACTTAGAATTTCGTATAGAAAAATATTCGGGGCAAGTTCTAGACTATTATCACGGGTACTTGGACTTGTAATTCAATACCTCACCTCTCACGTTGCTGGATTGCTAAAGAGAACGGAGTCGAGGGCCCACAATAACCCTAGTTGAGATTGAGAATCACAAATGTCTCGACTGAACCACTCGATGACTGCTTAAGTCAATACAAGAATCAAAAGGTCACAACTAGAGCTAATTTATGCCAACAATTTATTTTTAACCATAAGGTCGTGGGTAAATGTGTTGGTACCAAGTGAAGCATGTTAGAGACTCTTTTATTTATTACTACTATATTTGCCTAAACATAAAAGAAAACAGACTCAATCCCTTAAGAAGGTTGTCACGCCATCCATCATTGGGAAGAGCCACCCGGTTCACACAAAATTCACCTTTGGAAAGAACCTTGGCATTAAGAAAACCAAAGGCTTATTGATTACTCAAATGTAAAAAGAAGCTAACAAATCAAAAAGAAACTACGAAAGTAAATAAGAAGTTCTACTACTAAGAAAGACAAAGTAAAGAAGCTACGAAATAAACTACGGAAAGCAAGATAAATGAATATACAAATCGAAGTAAAATGAATATATACAAACCGAAGTAAAATGAATATATATATCAAACGAAGGGGGAGAATATATACATACCAAAGAGAAAATAAAGATAAAGGGAAAAAAATAGTATAAGAGTTATTACAGGCGAAATGTCAATGTCAAATTAATCAAAATAGACCCCCCCCCCGAATAAAAGTGAGCATTGTCCCCAATGCTTATAAAAAATAAGAACAAGAAGGGGTAGAAAGGTAAGAGAACTCCCTATGTGGTCTCAGTCTGCATGGCATCCTCAGCACCCTCGGTCTCCTCTAGTTGTATCTCATCATCACCTGGCTGAGGGACAACAGGGTTGCTGAGCATCTGGATCATCTCCTCGGTGGTGTGGGCAGTCACAACCGGCTCCTCAGACTAGACGGCTGCTATATATGATGCCTCTGGTACTGCTGGTGCTGAAGGTGCTCCCTCCATAAGTAGGTCCAGTGGTAGATCTCCGGCCCATGCAAGGTTGGTAACTGTTGTTGTCAACTTATCCACCGAATTCTTCAAAGCTTGAGACTTCTGCATTTTCTTTACCTGCTTGCCCAAATCCTCAATGACACCCCCATGTGCCACCAGAGTCTCCATAATGGTGTTCTGGTTGTCCAGAATCTTCTTCAATGTTTCCTCCACTGACGGAGGTACCTGTGGTGCAGCCTGGGCAGAAGACTGTGCTGCAACAACACTAGATATGTCATACAGCTTTGAAGTAGCTGCCTGCATCCAGTTGTTGATACTCGCCAATATCTAGGAGACTCACAGCGCAGTCAGTGGATAAGTAGATGAAGCTGGTTTTGATAATGGAGCTGATGGTCTGGAAGAAGAAGATGGTGGCATGTCTGCTATCCCGGTGGAAGGTCTGGCTGCTGTGGAAGGCATAGCATTTGCGGAAGGCTCAACGGCTGAATCAGTAACTACTACCGTTGGCTCCTCAGACTAGCCAGCGGAGGTAGTTTCCTTACCCTTGAACTTCGGGTTGTCAGAACCCTGTAGGTGGTACCATGAGAAATGCTTATTGGCCTTTACTTTAGTATCATACTGCCTCGACTCCACCTTTTGATCATTGAAGTACTCTGTGATGAAGTTCGGGTAGGGGTAGGATGTCTCATCCTTCTGGACAGCCAAAGTGATGTTGGTTGACATTATAGCACTCACATTGATCGGGTACCCAACCATAATTGAAGCCACCAGGACTGCTCGGGGAAGTGGGATGTTGTTCTCATTCAAGCACGGGTCAATGCGGCTGCACACGAAAGTCTTCCACCCTTTAGCTTCAAAGTTTATGGTGGCTCTGACTATGGGAACCCCTGTTGTGAGCCACGGAGGTGTTGATCCTCGAATATCCAAAATCTCAGCTAGCCACGGGCGAGTTGCATCACCCATAGCTATCTTTTTCAAGTATTGGGCTGCCTCCACTTCTTCAAATCCCACGTAAGAGTTCAAAGCACATGAGTCGAATCGGATTTTCAGATTTTGCACTTTTCTCACCTTGGTACCCTTCTTAATGTGAGACACATTGGCATAAAACTCTTTAACCAAGTGCTCATTTGCATTGAGGACGCTTTGGCTGAACCATTTCCATCATTTTCTCTCCTGGAACTGTCTGAGGACATTTGGGTTATGCTTGTCCAAATCCTTCATCAAGAATTGTCGCTCAAGAGTGAGCGATCTCTTGGGCCACCACTCTCTAAATCTGTTGAAGGCAGTCAAGCTGACAAATCTGTCTTCCCACATCTCCCTTTTCTTTGTCCTCTCAAGACCATCCACTCTAGTGTCTCCCCATCTACCGTCATCCGGTACATCATCATCATTATCAAAATTGATTGGTGCAGCCGGGGCATGTGATGAAAAGGGGTCAGAATCATGGCTACCCTCTTCTGAACCTTTAGAAGAACTGGTAGCGGAAGATGATTCACCAATTAAGTAGAATCTACCCGGGACTTGTTGAGGTTGGGTGTTAGGTGGGGCTTGGTGAGAGTTTCCCTCAGAAACTTTCCTATACGGGAGATACTCACTGGTGTCTGATGATTCAGGGACTCTATTGGCCGTAGCTTTCTTGCTTAACATTCTCTAGATGGCTAGTGGTAGGTTACTCTTGCTTCGTCCTCGGCCTCAGGAGGATTCTGCCCTCTCTTTTGATGTATCTTATCCACGTGATCTAACCATCGTCTGCAATTCATAACAATAGGAATCAGTTAGAGTTTAGGTACATAGGACACAAATATATGCATGATAGTTGCAGGTCAGTTATGAAAAAACAGAAGAGGCAGTACGAACCGCACAAAAGTGAGTGCGGACCGCACATTTTTTAGTGCGGCCGCATAGCCCCAGGTTCAGACTACTGGGTCTCTGATCATTTAACAGTGCGGACCACACAATTTTGACTGTGGATCGCATAATTTTCACCCGCAACAGCGCTAAAAATTGATGTCGCCCAAACTCACACCACAAATATAGGTAGTGAGGCGGTCGAATCAATAATAAAACCCAACGCAGGTCGGGGTCGAATCCTCAGGGAGTTAGAATTGGGATTAGGTATATATTTAGTGTAATTGTACAATATGCCTTAGATTACACTTCCACATTCTTGTTTGTTGTTTCTACTTCTACTTTAGACTATTGATTGTAATTATAAAACTAGAAGACAATATTTTTGGTTTTGGTTGTTTTCCAAATGATAAAAGATCTAGGGTCGTGACTTCCACCTAAGTGATTACCTAATGGGTTGAAAACTCTAGGACAAGCCTGATTGGTCAGGGTTGTAATATAGCAATCACATGCAATTACCCACTCTATACCTCTCGGTAGTTTGAGTGTTTTTGCCCAATTTGACTTTCTCAAGTCCAAATGGGTATTGCACAGAACAAGTGATAACTGCTCAAGTCGGCTCTTACTATCTCTAGATTCAACCCTTTAATTGGGGCTATCAATTTCTTGAGTTCACCCCAGTTTCTTGTTAGCCAAGTTTTCCTAGACTTAGTCTCTCTTTCTCAAGTAGAGACTAAGTCAATTAGGTATGAATCAATGTTTGCAACCATTAATTCTTGAATTCAAGCAAGAACTAGGCTAAATATCACTAACCCAATCACAAACAAGTCCTAAATCAAAAACCCATTAAGTACACACACTAGGGTTGGACCACAACCCTAGTTAGAAATTTAGCTACTCATAAAAAATAAAAAAATACAAGAAGAAATTAAGATAGAATGCATAATAATTGATTAGGATAAGAAAATCTAATGTTTAGAAGCTAATCTAGTACAATATTACTCAAAATAGTAAAGGAAAATGGCTCAGGTGCTCTCCCAAAACAAAACTTACCCTAAAAATGACAAAAAGTTCTACTTATACTAAGCTGAAAATATCTTACAAAAATGCCCCTGCGGAGGTTATGCGGCCACATAATTATATGTGCAGTCTGCACAACGAGACTTGGCTTGACAAGTTCCAGTTCTGCGGCCGCATAATTCTAGATTGCGGCTGCACTCCTTCAACTACTGCGGACCACACATTTGTGAGTGCGGTCGCACTCTTGGTTCTGAGGCCGCACAATTATAGTGCGGTCTGCACTCTTTGATCTTAAGCTCTGGTTGTGTGAGACTTCTGCGGACCGCATAAAAATAAGTGTGGTCGTGCTCTTGATTATGCTGCCGCACAAAAATGGTGTGGTCCACATTTCTTCTTGAACTTAAAATCCCATCTCTCTGATCTTTGACTTATGCGGGCCGTATAATATTGAGTGCGGCCGCACAATTATGGTGCGGTCCGCACTCCTTCATGTTGCCCAAAACCAGCTCTCTGAATCTCCTCTTCTGCGGCCGCATAATATTTTGCGGTTCGCATACACTGAAGGAAAACTGACATGGCTCTTTCTTTGTTTTGCGGCCGCACTGTGGGCCTTTTGCCTTGTTTTGGTCCTTGTCTACTTTTGACTCCTTTATGAGTTAGTTTTGACTTCTTTGGCTCATTTCCCAATGTTCCTGTACAAAAGCACATTTCATTAGTTTTCGGGAATACCTTTAAGCATTTTTGAGCTAAAACGTAAGTAAAAGAGAGCAAATAAACGATCAAAATCCCTACTTTTCCAGCCTCGACCTCTGCAGTCCGATCCAGCCCAGAGGAATCCCAATCAAATATGCAAATATCATGGCACCCATGGCCACAGAACCGAAGACTGCAGGCAATTGAGAGAAGAGGTAGCCCGTTTATTCAATGAAGGGCAACTTCGAGAATTTTTAAGTGACCGGGCCAAAAACCATTTGAAAAACAGAGATTTCAATAGACAAAACGAACAAGAAGAGCCACAACACATCATCCACATGATCATTGGAGAGATAGACGTCCCCTAGGGACCGGTGCTTAAACGCACTAAGATGTCTATTGTAAGAGAAAAGCGATTTCGGACTTCGGATTACATGCCTAAAGGAACCTTGTCCTTTAGTGACGAAGACGCAGAAAGAATTATGCAATCCCATAATAATGCACTGGTAATATCTGTACTTATGAATAAAACTCAAGTTAAACGTGTGTTAATTGATCTAGGTAGTTCGGCCAACATCATTCGATCAAGGGTCGTAGAGCAACTCGGTCTACAGGACCAGGTCGTACCCACTACCCTGGTACTAAACATATTTAATATGGCATGTGAAACTACTAAGGGCGAGATAATCTTGCTAGTAAACATGACCAGGACCATCCAGGAAATGTAGTTCCATGTAATCGAGGGCGATATGAGATATAACGCCCTGTTCGGGAGGCCATAGATCCACAACATGAGAGCAGTGCCATCGACCCCTCACCATGTTCTGAAATTCCCAACATCGGAGGGAATCAAAACGTTCTACGGGGAGCAACCGGCCGCAAAAAAAAAGTTTGTCGTCGACAAAGGGATTCCGATATTATCATTATCATCGACAAAGGGATAAGATTCGAAGGAAAAACATGACACCAAATAGCAATCACAAACGTCAGTCTCGACCCAACTCGAGAAATAGGAAATTGGTGAAGATGATGATTGTAGGATCCCTAGATCTTTCATGGTCCCCGATGATTCTGACGCTACCAAATCAATGATTGAGGAGCTGGAGCAGATAACGCTAATCGAACATTTGCCCGAGCGAAAGGTATACCTGGGCACGGGGTTAGATCCTAAGCTCAGGAAAAAGCTTAATCAATTTCTTATAGCTACATGAATTGTTTTGCTTGGTCCCACCTTGACATGACAGGAATCCCACCGGAAATAACCACTCATAAACTGAGCTTGGACCCAAAATTCCATCCGGTCAAGTAAAAAAGAAGGCCCCAGTCTGAGGTCAAGCATGCCTTCATCAAGGACGAGGTAACCAAACTTCTTAAAATAGGATCCATTCGAGAAGTAAAATATCCCGAATGGCTAGCTAATGTGGTAATAGTCCCTAATAAGGGAAACAAACTTAGAATGCGTATAGATTATAAAGACCTGAATAAAGCATGCCCCAAGGATCCTTTTCCTTTGCCTAATATCGATCGTATGATCGATGCCACGGCCGGCCACGAGACTCTCAGTTTTCTCGACACCTACTCCGGGTACAACCAGATACAGATGGACCCGGAGGATCAGGAAAAGACCTCGTTTATCACTAAGTACGGTACCTACCGTTATAACGTGATGCCATTATATCTAAAAAATGCTGATGCAACTTATCAACGCCTAGTAAACCGAATATTCGAAAAGCAAATAGGAAAATCAATGGAAGTTTATATTGATGACATGTTAGTTAAGTCCCTGCGAGCAGAGGACCATTTAAAGCACTTGCAGGAAACTTTCGACATACTGAGGGAGTACAATATGAAACTCAACCCCGAAAAATATGCATTCGGGGTTGGCTCGGGCAAGTTTCTTGGTTTCATGGTGTCCAACCGAGGAATCGAGATCAACCCCAATAAAATTAAAGCTATCGAGGACATCACGGTAGTAGATAATGTGAAGGCCGTGCAAAGATTAACGGGGAGGATAGCCACCCTGGGACGATTCATTTCGAGATCATCATATAGGAGCCACCGATTTTTCTCACTGCTTAAGAAGAAAAGTAACTTTGCATGGACTTTGGAATGCCAACAGGCTTTGGAAGAACTAAAGCGGTATTTATCGAGCCCGCCTCTGCTTTATACCCCGAAAGTGGACGAACAACTTTACTTGTACTTAGCTGTCTCGGAGATAGCAGTAAGTGGAGTCCTGGTTTGAATAGAACGAGGTACGCAATTCCCTATTTACTATGTCAGTCGTACCTTAGGCGAGGCCGAGACTAGATATCCCCACTTAGAAAAATTAGTGCTCGCTTTAATAAGCGCCTCTAGGAAACTAAAACCATATTTCCAATGTCATCTGATACATGTTGTAACAACTTATCCTCTTCAAAACATTTTGCACAAACCCGAGCTTTCGGGTCGATTGGCCAAATGGGCCATAGAAATTGGTGGATACGATATCGAGTATCGACCCTGAACCGCTATCAAATCTCAAATATTGGCAGATTTCGTGGCTGACTTTTCACCGGCCCTCATACCCGAGATTGAAAAAGAGCTACTGATAAAATTGGGTACCTCTTCGGGAGTCTGGACCCTTTTCACGGACGGTGCCTCGAACGCGAAGAGGTCCGGATTAGGAATTGTACTAAAATCACCCAAAAGTAATGTAGTTAGACAGTCTATCAGAACTACAAAATTGACTAACAATGAGGCCGAGTATGAGGCCATGATTGCAGGTCTCGAACTAGCTAGGAGCTTGGGAGCAGAGATTGTAGAAGCTAAGTGTGATTCTCTCCTCGTGGTAAACCAAGTTAACGGAACTTTTGAAGTCTGAGAAAATCGAATGCAAAGGTACTTGGACAAATTACAGGTGACTCTACATCAATTTAAAGAATGTATATTGCAACATGTACCACGAGAACAGAACAGCGAGGCCGACGCTCTTGCGAACTTAGGTTCATCGGTCGAAGATGACAAACTCAACTCGGGGACTGTCGTACAACTCATAAGATTGGTGGTTGAAGAAGGTCACGCAGAGATAAACTCCAAAAGTCTAACCTGAGATTGGAGAAACAAATATATAGAGTACTTCAAGAATGGGAAGCTTCCATCAGATCCAAAGGAATCGAGAGCTTTGCGCATAAAGGCAGCACAGTTCACCCCGTCCGATGACGGAACGCTATATAGAAGGACGTTCCATGGATCGTTGGCAATATGTTTGGGACCAGGAGATACCGATTACATCCTACGGGAAAATCACGAAGGCACTTGTGGAAACTATTTCGGTGCTGATTTGTTGGTCCACAAAGCAATTAGAGCAGGGTATTATTGGACCGAAATGGGCAAAGATGCAAGGGAGTTCGTTCAAAAATGCGACAAATGCCAAAGACATGCGCCCATGATTCATCAACCCGGGGAGCTGCTTCACTCGGTCCTATCTCCATGGCCTTTCATGAAATGGGGAATGGACATCGTCGGCTCCCTCCCATCGGCCCCAGATAAAGCTTAGTTTATTTTTTTATGACTGATTATTTCTCTAAATGGGTTGAAGCACATGCTTTCGAGAAAGTCAGAGAAAAAGAAGTGATAGACTTCATTTGGGACCACATCATATGTCGATTCGGGGTGCTAGCCGAGATTGTATGTGATAATGAAAAATAATTCATTAGCAGTAAAGTAACTAAATTTCTCGAGGATCATAAGATCAAAAGGATCCTATAAATACCATACCATCCCAGCGGGAACGAACAAGCCGAATCGACCAACAAAACTATCATCCAAAATCTTAAGAAGAGATTGAGCGACGCCAAAGGAAAATGGAGAGAAATACTACCCGAGGTCCTATGGGCATATCGCACAACATCGAAATCCAGTACCAGAGCAATGCCATTCTCATTGGTCTATGGCGCTGAAGCTTTGATCCCGGTTGAGGTCGTAGAACCTAGCATCAGGTTTCGATATGCTACAAAGGAGTCGAATAACGAGACCATGAACACGAGCCTAGAATTATTGGACAAAAATGAGAAACCGCTCTCGTCCGTTTGGTCGCCCAAAAATATTGGATCGAAAGATACTACAATCGAAGAACCAATATTTGACATTTCAAAATCGGGGACTTGGTACTAAAGAAAGTCATCCTCAATACCCGAAATCCGAATGAAGGGAAACTGGGTCCGAACTGGGAAGGGCCATATCAGTTTCTCAAAATTGTCGGAAAAGGATCCTACAAATTCGGAGTGATAAACGGCATACAACTACCAAGCAATTGGAATGTGTCGCACCTAAAATGATACTACTGCTAAGGTACGACCCTCCCATGTGCATTTGTATTTCGAAAATTAACCCTTGCAGATATTCGACCAGAAACAGGGATGGATTATTCAACTCAAAGCCTTTAGGTCTGAAAGCACGCGTTGCACTCTTTTTTCCTTAGACCGATTTTGTCCCTAATGGGTTTTTCGGCAAGGTTTTTAATGAGGCAACCATTGATCGTGCTAACTTAGAACAATTCAACAGTATCCGAGGCCTCTTTACAATCAACTTCGAATACTGGGGGACATTACCCTCAAATATATCAAGTTCGATTATCAAGTTCGATGCAATAAAGTTACTTCATAGCAACAGGGCTTCGATAGGGAAAATTATAAGGGCAAAATGGTCAAAATAAACCATGCCCGTGTAGTTTGCTCGAGCCCTGGCATAAAACATGAACACATGTATAATGACTTATAAAGAGAAATTTCTTCTTTACCGATATCTCATATCTCAGAAAGATTCTTCTATTTCGTGATCTATTATGCAAACAGGCTTAAGGGCCGACCATGACCGGAGTTTGAAAAATTACCCCATAAATCGGGGACTGCCAACCGAAAAATCAACGAGATCAAGATCTACATAAGCCTAAGGGCTATTCTTACTTTGAGTTCGAGCAAATACTCACTCGACCATTAAGCCTAAGGGTTACATTAGTTCGAGTTCGAGCAAACACTCACTCAACCATTAAGCCTAAGGGCTACATTAGTTCGAGTTCGAGCAAATACTCACTCGACCATTAAGCCTAAGGGCTACATTAATTCGAGTTCAAGCAAACACTCACTAGACCATTAAGCCTAAGGGCTACATTAGATCGCGTTCGAGCAAACACTTACTCAATCATTAAGCCTAAGGGCTACATTAGTTCGAGTTCGAGAAAACATTCACTCGACCATTAAGCCTAAGGGCTACATTAGTTCGAGTTTGAGAAAACACTCACTCGACCATTAGGCCTAAGGGCTACATTAGTTCGAGTTCAAGAAAATACTCACTCGACAATTAAGCCTAAGGGCTACATTAGTTCGAGTTCGAGAACTCACTCGACCATAAATCCTAAGGGCTACATTAATTCGAGTTCGAGCAAACACTCACTCGACCATTAAGCCTAAGGGCTACATTAGTTCGAGTTCGAGCAAACACTCACTCGACCATTAAGCCTAAGGGCTGCTCTTACTTCGAGTTCGAAGTGAACACTCACTCGACCATAAAGCCTAAGGGCTGTTTTTCAATTCGAGTTGGAAAAATCATTCTCACTCGACCATTAAGCCCAAGAGCCATATTGATTCGAGTTCAAACTATTGCCCCAAATCAGGGACTAATTATCAAGCTTTAAAAGGCTACTCTATTTCAAGTTTGAGCAAATCATTTCATTTGACATCTATTTATCGAGCCTAGGGGCAACCTCAGTTCGAATTCAGACATTCACTCGGGGACTGCCTATAAGAAACGGTCAAGTGCAGTACTTACTACCGGACTTAACTATCTCAATCTTGGACCTTCTAATAATTATTCAATGCTAAGGCACTTTTGACCTTTGTATGAATTAACAAAAAGGCAAAATATTCGGAAGCCATAAAAGGGAAAATGTTTTATGTACAAATCTTTTACAAAGGCAACTCGGCCCGAATGAAGTTCTTTACAAAGGCCGAAAGCAGCCTTAAAAGAAAAAATAGCAACTACCTAAGATCCTAAATGGCTTGGTCTTCATCGGAGGCCGCGTCCTCAGCATCTTCCCTACCTTCAGATTCGCTCGAGCTATCGGAGTCTTCCTCAGGGAAGGCCAGCCTTTGAGCCTTGTTTTCCTCCGCCTTGGCAATTTCAATCTCGGCCCCAACATCGAAGCCCTGAGCACTGACCTCCTCGAGAGCTTCTCTCAGAGATTGCCATTTAACGTTCTCGACCATGCTCTTGGCTTTGGCTTGATTGACCTCAACATCGATCCCGAACTGGGCCACTTTAGCATCAGCTCTTTTATTGGCCTAGATCACCTCAGATCTGGCCACTTCAAGTTTGTCAGCCAAGTTTGCTTTATCAGAAATAGCCAAATCTAACCGATGTTGAAGCTCCTTCATCCTCTCAATTAGCCCCGAGGCATTTTCTTTCGCAGATCAAAGTTGGGCCTCGGACAACTCCAACTGAGCTTGAACGACTTCCTTTTTCGAGGCAAGGATATTCATATTCTTTTTAAATTCTTCCGCCTTGGCCAGTAGCCCATCTACCTGTGAGTTGAGCCATCCAATATGCTCGATCCTCTGCCGAACCTGCAGAATAAGATCGTTAGTGGTTATCTCCAATTCATCTTCACTATCATGGAAAATTCGGAAATACCTGCTCAGCCATCTCCTCGTGCTCTTCCCAAGTTGCTGTCAAATCTGTTCGAAGTTTCTCACTAAGAAGCTTGTAAGAGTCACTCTTCTCAGTGAGGTTCCGAACCTCAGCCTCGTGCTCCTCTCGGATTCGGAGGAAGGCATCGTGATGCAGCACCAAATCCTACAAGCATAGGAAAAATGTTAGAATTAACTACATATCTAAATATAAGAGAAACAACAAAGATGCCATCAAAGTTACCCAATTCAGAGCATGCTGGGCCTCGTTGAAAAGGCAGGCGGGTCCTACCGCATTCATCACTGATTGATCCTCTATGGTCATCAAGGACTGAAGGTAACAGGTATTTTTCGGGACGGAGAGCACTACCCTCCGCCTACGATCGGGATCAACACTCGGGGCCGGGAATCGGTCCACTATTTTTAGAACCGATGAAGACCCGCCAGTGCCCGACCATGACGCTTTCTTTGGTATCGGTAATCTATCAAACCCGATAACCTCCTCCGAGGCAGCTGACTCGATCCCATCCAGAAAATCGTGGATATCGGTCGGCTCCTAAATGCCCTAGTAGGATCGACCTTCCAACATGCTGGCCTCACGGATCATAGCATCCGATATCTGAGGGGATCCAGTAATATCAACTATCCCGAGCTCGTCTCTCGAGATATCTTCTGCCCGAGATGTCCTACCCTCAGTCTCTCCCTCGACCATCTCAGCTCAAGATCGAATATTCTCGGCTTTCCCTTGTTCGGGAATCACGGCCAGAACTCCCTTGTTAACCTCTGTTGATTCAGAGGATTGTTGTATCACAACATTTGCCCGTACACAGGCTAACTCCTCTTCTTCTTCTTCGGGCTCGTCCCTTAATCGGCGTATCGAGTCCAAAGGTATGATATCGGAGCCCCCCTTGGGTTTGTGAGTTCTCTTCACCGGTTGCATTCCCTTTTTATCTTTTCGAGAATATTCTCGGTGATTGAACACTGGTACCTTGAGACCGGCTCACATCGGCCCGGTACCGAAGAGGGTTTTTCAACTTTGAAATCAATGACAGTCGAGCACCCTACGAGAACGAACTCCTCGGGGCAGGGCTCCATCGCATCCTCGCCGCCGGTAGGCCGCGATGAAGAAGCGACCTCTTTCTACAGCACCGTTTTGGAGGTTTTCGCCATTAATGAATAACGAAAAAGAGAATTGGGTTTGTTTGTTATGTAAAGTATATGTAGCAAAAGAATTTTTGAAGAAGATACAAGAGTAGAGGAAAAACTTTTGAGTAAAAAGTTTGGATGTGAATAAAAGTTTGAATATTTATAGGCCTGATAATGACGGTTCAGAACCAGTAGTGGCCGACCAATAACTGACAAACATTTAATGTCTTGGTAACTGGACCGATGGGATATTTGTCACATACGTCATAATCGGGCTCGATGCAGACGTCAGTGTATATCTAGTCAGAAGTTGAAAAATCATATCGTTTCTCGCCACATTCTTTCTGAGAAACGAGGGGACTATCTATATACGGTCAAAACCGAGTTTGCCCTTCGTATAATTAGCCAAGATTGAAACATAATGGACCGAATGTTGTTATTATAATATCGAGATACGATGAGAAGCCGGGTTATCGAGCTCAAGACCCAGATCGATCAATACCGGGCTCGAGTCAGTATCGAGCTCGAGTCAATATCGAGCTTGGGTTAATATCGAGCTATAATATAAAGTGGAGTTAATATCGAGCTCGAGATCCAGATACCGACCACTACCAAGACCGACTAAGATCGAGCTAAGAGACAACAAAGTTGTTATAGCCACACTAAGGGAGAGAATCTCGGCAGAAATCAAAGAAAAACTAATTGATTAATCTATCATGTGATCCCCACTATGTATTTTTAATTATATCCAAAGTACGATTCTTTCACTATATGAATAGTGGTTATCATTTCTGTAAATGGAGGACATTGAACATTAAGACATCAATACATTCTCACATCTCAAAGATTATTGATTTTACACAGAAATATAGCAGAGGTTATCTTTTTTTGGACTTTGGACATTGATTCATCTTGCTTGTTTATAAACCATTCTCTACACAATTTGGTTTATTTTTCATTCCTTTTCTTACAGTCAATATTCGACATATTTCTACTTATTTTCCCGATTTGTGGCAAATTATATCACGTATCTTTAGAACTACGTATAAATTCAACTCTATCCGTTTTTCGGGTAAACATTTAGGTTTACCGATTTAATTTAAATTAAGATTTTAATTAAACCAACTATTAATTCAAATGAAATCTAAAAAGAATTAAATGACACATGTGGTGCCACTTGGCACTTTTAAAAGTGTTTTAGGAGAGTAAACACGCACACATATAAAAACTACGTATTGAATTAGGAGTTTAATTCTTGAAAGCTATAGTCCAGGGGGTAACATGAACAATGTATAATTTAAGCATTAAATATGCAAACATATACTAGCTTAGGGTGGTTTTAAGCCATCAATAAATGGCTTTTCTTTGCAAAGAACCTTGTATTCTCATGCTACTACTTTGTGGTGGATAAGTTTACCATTTCTTGAAAGTAATAGTGTCATGAGCTAAATAATCAACTTGTCATTCTATGGTATAATACACATTGGAATATAAAGATATTTTGGAGTGAGTCCTCCAAACTAATTTAAGATATTTGTGTGTCCAAAGACTTTAGAGATTGAAAATAAGTTTGATACTCAAGAATATATTGCCTATCTGGCCAAAATCAATCATTAATTGGCTAAAGCTTTAATAGATCAGGGAAGTGTACAAGACTACTTGTTGTAGGGTACAAGTAAATAAACTTATCAAAAACCATCTACTTGCTTTCATATGTTATACATCAATTTAAAAGAGTAAAGTAACCAAAAGCAAATTTTATCATTCACATATCAGATAACAATTTGCCTGCAAGTGATACATTATGTTTTATTATTTAACTACAGGAGAATACTAGGCAAGACAAGATTGGCTTTTATTTTTTTTCCCTCGATTACAACTCATGCTATGATATTGAAATTGTTTTAGTATTAAATATTTGACAATTATTATTTTTCATATTGTTAAAATGAACATGACAAAGTTGTTGCTCTTTTCCATTTTTGTGTTTTCTTTAATATTTCAAGCAATAAGATTTCAAGATTACACCTATCACAGGGTTTACATGAACAGATACAAATACGACCAGCTATGAATAAATTTTTGAATTATAGTACACATGTAGGAAAGACTACTGCCAATTATTCTACTACCTGTACTTATAATATTCTAATGTTTAAGCAGCAAGTAACTTTATTCTCTTGATTGGAGAGACTTAGCCTTTCAATTTCTTACAAACAAATCATATAATAGCTAAGCTAAGCCTTAAAAATTAGTGTGCTAAAATACTTAGCAAAATTAATTCTATTGTCATTGTGTCACATGCAAAACACATTACAATAAGCATGTGTGCCATGTTACCCAGAATCACACCAACATTAAAACATCTAAAAATTACACCCAGTGACCTTGAAAACGGATGGTCTTGATTTTTTGACCCCCGCTTGCCTCATGGGCAAACTTTTAAGGTCAAAAGTGTTGCCCATGAGGCAACCGAGGGCCAACACTTGTTGCAAATCACCCTTAAAACATGGCAGCCCCGAAAAAGTGGGACCGGCATGCAGACCTGGATTGGCTAAATGTCAAACATGCAGTAGACCATGCTTGCTACTCAAAAGTCAAAATAACTCAATGTTGTATTCCCAAGACAATGAACTCAAGTAAAAAAACTGTTTTGGTGTGATGCAATAATGTGACAAGATTTAATAATAATGATAATCAAGAGGAATTCCCAGTATGGGGTTACAATGATGAAACACTGGAATATGTGTTCAATGAAACCAGAATTAGAGGTACAAAAGAAATTACTTCCCAAAGAACCATAGTTGTCAAAGAATGAAGTGCTACAAGAGTCTAATATAAGCCAGAATGATGGCGATTGTCCACTGGTATGTCTGACTGCTTTTTCTGAACATCCTCAAGAATTTGTTTTGGTGGAAAACACGATTTACCTGGAACGAATTAATTCTTCCGAAGCACATATGGTAGGACAGAGGAATCTAAGACCATTGCTATCACACAACTATGTAGAATTTAAGAGGAAAAGTAATTAGCAGGCTGCGTTGTAAAGGGCTTGCTCTCAATATCCAGCCATAATTTTCTTGAAAAGTTCCTTTGGAGCTGGAGTTTCAAGACAAGAATCACCACAAGAAAAGGATAATCAGTGCCAATGTTATGCCATGACCACACAAGTTGAGGAATGAACTTATCATAAAAATTACCTGGCAACTCTGTAAATCTCTCATATTGTTCATATGCCTGCCCGATAAACATTTCAACTCCGGTTACAATTTTTACTCCACTCTCTTGAGCTTCGCGCAAGAGTCTAGTGATTTTGGGCGTATAAACAGCATCAAATACAAGTGAGTAGTACCTCAAAGCTTCCTGTAATTTGGAAGCAGTTCATAGAAATTTAAACAACGTTTTATCAGTAAATAGCATGTAGGAGCATGAAGCAAAAAATATACGTCTATTTGAATAATAAGAAGAATCTTAGATGACAGGAACCGGTTTCAGGAAATAGTGATGTAAATTGACATTAAACCTACACGAGGTCACATAAAGAAATCGGACACCCCAGTATAGAATGTGCTGAAAAGTTCCATTAGCAAAGAGAAGGCACATTTTGAAGTTCATTGCTGAAGACAAATTAAGTAAAACCAAGAACAGCATTGAAGAATATCTCATGGGAAGCTAATTGGCATTGAGATGCCCAAGAATGTGGTACACGTCTGTTTAACATTATCCTCCTTATAGCTGTCGATGGTAAGTTCAAGTTTCCAGAAAGATATCTTGCTCATTTTTAAATAGACACCAATAATAGTTTCTCATGTGATCCGCTTCACTTTTCAAAATCATAAATTGCAGTTATATACAAAACCTATATAACCTGAGTGGCTAGCGGGCAGCTAATTTCATGCCCAGAGTTACGTTTTACTATCCACAAGTAGAAGATGTAAGGAGTTGGACAAGAGTTTCTTGTGAATCAAGATTGGACGACAATGCGTGTTTGTGTGCGTGCATGTATTGGTTAAGAAGATTGGCTAACAGCCTAACAGCATACTAGTCTTTATGTTATTGGCTGCAAAGACCTAGCAACATGGAGATTTATTCTTTTAGCCACAAATGCTCTGCCCCCGCTATATGTTCTATCCATTTCATGGGCTATTCTGCTGAAAATAGTGCATCCAGCTTCCTCAGGACCGAAGTTAGTTCTTTCTGACCCACAGAAATGTCAAACTTAAGCATGCATTTTGTCTGCCTTGTAGAAATAAAGCATAAAATTATTTGCTGCATCTGAAATGCCAGTTATCAGCCCACATCTTATATCAAACCCGTCAACAACACCCTATCTCAACAGTAGCAGCATTAGAAGCACTTAACACCGAGTAAAGTTCAGATTGAAAGCAGCAGACCATGATCTTGAAGTGGTTTCTTACAACCACTTCCTTTTCTGACAGAACAGGTCTTATCTGTTTTATCCCGTTATTCTTCCAATGGAACAAATCACCAAAATACTCCTTACATAGCCTAGAACTTCCGTTTAAACCACTCATGGCATGCCATTCCTCGAAGCACCAAAGAATAGAGGAGGAAGTTTGAGATTGTGAGCCATGACAACAAGTTATATAATTTTTCATAAGGACAACAGAATATGGTCAAAACTACCCCTATCATTTGGTAAACGGTTTAAAATTACCTTCCGTCCACCTTTTGGTCCATAAACACACACAATGTTATCTTTGGGCTTAAATTTACCCTCCCACTAACGGCAAAATATGTGGGCTCCATTTTTAATGCGTTGGCTGTGTTTTCGATATTGTGCCATTAGCGGGAGGGGTAAATTTAAGCCCAAAGATAACGTTATGTGTGTTTATGGACCAAAAGGCGGACGGAGGGTAATTTTAAACCATTTACAAATGATAGAGGTAGTTTTGACCCTTTTCCATAAGGCCAATAAAGGTATATATTTAGAGACGTCATCTGTTGACTAGACAGGTTTGTAAGGTTATGAAAGGCCCTACAATTGGGTTCTTTAACTTAAAGAAGGTTGATATCTATCTATATAGGAATTAGGATTACATACACATTATGGTCCGGAACATATATACACTTTCCCCAAACTTCATAATTTCTTTATGATCAAAACCAAAGAACAACCCATATATCTTTTGCTACTTTTGTGAGAAAGAGATGAGCAATAAATATAGTTACCGAACATAGAATTCGTTACAAAGATACTTCAGGTTTATGGTTAGATCTTTATCCTATATTAAAACAGTGTAATGTAGAGAAGTAATTGTTGAATGCTGGATATGAAGGTAATAGACGGAAAAATGTTTTTCCAAGCAAAAGAAAAAACAAAAGCTCCGCTCCCATTCAAATTGGTAAAGCATGTATTTCCAATATTGAGCCCTCTGAGAAAACAGAAAAATACAGAGAAGCAATTCACGAATGCTGGGTATGAGCTAATTGAGGTAAAAAGTTTCCAAGAAAAAAAGGGATCTCACCGACCCCCCCAAACAAAATGAAATTAAAATACTCCGTCCCATTCGAATTTATAAAGCTTGTATTTTTAATACTGAACCCTCTTTGTTTACCCATTTACTGTGCATGATATTAACCATGCAGCTCTTCAACTAATAAGACACGGATTCAGTAACAAGTTGTTTAATCTAAGAAAACTAATGCAAGGAGGCAAACCTTAGAGATTGGTGTATCATCAACCTTTGGTTGCATGCCAATGGAGGTGGTATTTGCAAGAATCATGTCATTTTCTGGATGGAAATTGCTAAGCTCGTCAAGAGACAGAGCCTGACCTCCAACTACATCAGCAAGTTCTCTCGCCCGTTCTTCAAGTAATATGACAGCACATCAGTACAAAGTAACATAGTCAACCTCCAAATCAATACCAGAGTAAAGTGACTAAGCAATGATAATAAGAATTTCAGCAATTGTCATTAGCTACACGGAATTTCACTACCATAGGTACGGTTAGCAATCACCACCCGAGCCCCCTTTTCCTTTGCACCATAAGCAAGTGCCTTGCCAGCGCCACCAGCACCAATGACCACAAACAATTTACGAGCTAAGGGTGACCCAGACATAATAGGTTGTGAGCCTGTACAACGAAATAACAAAGCTCAAACATTAAGAAGCTCTAACTTCAGAAAAGGATGTTTGCAGTGGATAAAATGATTCTGACCTTGCAACGCCTCTTCAATGGCGGAGATTGCACCCACATAGTCTGTATTGCAACCAAACAACTTCCCATCAGGTCGCCTTACGACACAATTGACAGCCCCTATCAACTGCAGGATAATTAAGAAACCAAGTAATTGCATGTGATATAACAAATCATCAAAATATTTTGCAATATTGATCCCTGTAAAAATACAAAACAAATAAAAAAACAACAGCTGAAAAGCATTATAAAATCATGATATAACTAATACCTTAGCGGTAGGATTAACTTCATCGCAGCAGTCGACAATGGCTTCCTTGTGAGGAATTGTACAGCTGCACAACATAAAGTTGCATAACTACTTCTAAACATGCATATGAATTATATTTATTAGGCATGGACGACACACACAAAAATTTGGAAGAACACAACAAGGATGACCCATGAAAAACAAAAATAAACAGAAAGCAAAACATAAAAGAAAAATCCAGTACGTACATTCAACCCCATGAGATATGGTATATACATGTAGATGTACATGATACTTTCTAAGCTGTGAGAAAGGGGGGAATTTGGCATGACTACCCTGATGAAACTAAAAGACAATGGTATAAACTACCAGTTTCTGTTTTGAGAGCAAACCTGAAGCCAGCAAAATCTAAAGATGAGTAAGTCCGAAAGAAATTTGCAACATCATCTACCAGCAAAGGCATATAAATACCATTAAACCCAACTGATCTGAAAGCTTCATTATACAATAAAGGTGATTTGCTATGGCTAACAGGCTTCCCGATAATGCCAAATATTCTGGTATCTGGTCCCAACTGTCTGAAATTGTATATACTCAAAAGATCTTCAATTGTTGGTTGCCCAGGAGCCGAAACTTTTCCTACTTCAAGAGTACCAAATGTGAGGTATCCACCAAATTTTGGACAAAGTATTCGAGACATCAAACCCTTCTCTCCCATGACCATGGCTATTATTGGTACCTATTTGAACAAAGTGCAAGAAATGCATTGATGTTTAATCACGAGAAGCATCTCAAAATGCAAGCAAGCTCATAGTCAAGCAGCAAACTCAAAAAAAAAAAAAAAAAAGAGGCTCAAGGAGATGGGGGACAAATATATTACGCATAACAAAACCTAAATAACAAATAAATACATTTCTGCATTTATGCATGTGAAAAATATTATAGTGGGAGCAGGAAAAAAACGAACTTCAACCATGATGACAACCAGCTTATGATTGGAGAAACTAATGTATGCTGATTTCATTCTTATATTCCAAAATATGGAAAAACAAAGGAGGTCCAACTTGTAGTTTTAGTTATTGCATTCCATCAATTGGTTTGAAAGTCTAAATTTATGATTTTCCAGGAATTCAAGAAATAAATTAGATCAAATGCAGCCAAGTATCTAAAATCTAAGCTTTTCAATCTTCTTTAGTTCTGAACTAGATCCCACTTTATCCATTTGGGGGTCAAAGAAGACTAGCTTGCCACCACAATATCATTCAAATGAAAAACATCGCAAAGTATGATGTAGTAGGATGACTTTTGCATATTTGGTCATTTAACCCAATCATACACTATGAATTGCTAAACCAAGCCTTGAAGCTGGACAGTGATTGCGTCCATTTCATGATGAGTTACACAATTCTTTTCTTTTTAAAAACGGGGTGATCGGGCCAACTTGTACGGACCTCGACTACTCCAGCTGGTACGTACTACCTTCCACCAGCACAAGTACCGAGTGACTTTGTCCAGCAAGGCTCTGAAAGATGGCTAGAAACCTAGAGTTTGTGGTGACCCAGTGGGATTTGAACTCTGGTCTTTAAGGTATGTACACACTTCATTGGCCATGAGGCCACACCACTGGGTGCATGATGAGTTACACATGTGTAATACTAATAATCATTTTAACCTATTTTTCATGTGCATATCTTTATAGATCCAGGCTCAAAATATAGGAACTTCAAAAAAATGATAAAGATATCTTTTTATCTTTATCGGGCAGTTAGGTTCCTGGAGTGCGCATATATACCTGAACCTAGGTTCTTGTAATTTTCTGCACCAAATTGGAGGGTGGACTAGTGGCCCCTGCTTGGTGCACCTCCTTTTCCTTGTGGCTTATCTAGAGGATTACTTCTCAAACAACCCCTTGAATGCAGCCTCTTGACAAGGCATAAATCCTTTTACCTATTGCTTTATTGCCATCCCAACTGCTCCCCCACCCCCCACCCCCACCCCACCCCACCCAAAAAAAAAGCTCCAGATGTTGAATAAATGTTTCCTTTAACCCTTTCTCGTCCACCAAGCGCCCCATCCAGTGACTCCTTCCTCCAATTCAATTTTTCCTTCATGCCTGGTTAATTTGCAAAATGGACCATCTTCCACAATCAATGGTCATCCGCCTCTCTTATACCCCACTTCCAACTTCCTTAGTCCAAAAATATATTAATGGAATATTCTGAAAATTAAATAGAATTATTTCCAACTGAAGGGATTATTTTTATATTCAATAGAACATACAAGGTTGAGTGTCAGTCTCACAATATTAAATCCCTACAGCGGTCCATCCTATTGGGTCTCACCAAATAAGAATCCATCAGCCCTTCACTAGAATCCAATGATGTTATAATCTATCATCCACAAATCACCTTATTTCAGCCCAAAAGCATAT
The DNA here is from genome assembly GCF_000390325.3 of Nicotiana tomentosiformis. Taxonomy (NCBI): domain Eukaryota; kingdom Viridiplantae; phylum Streptophyta; class Magnoliopsida; order Solanales; family Solanaceae; genus Nicotiana; species Nicotiana tomentosiformis. The sequence goes on along the minus strand of NC_090820.1, from coordinate 34,069,926 downwards.
AGTACAACCTCATCACTTGACATACCAAAAGGCCCCTTAATTGACAAGTGATATCAGATGTCATTCACTTGAGAAAATGTCTCAAAGGCATTGATACATACAACAATATTGATTCTACTATCTACCTTTGAGTTCTTCTTGCAATGGGAAATATCATCAGATAATTAAGATTTAACAAACCCCCACCTTTTTCGGGGAGAGAGAAGGTGAGGGAAAGAAAAACAGTTAATTTTGGAAGCTATTCTCATTGTCTTTGTCCCTCTTATTACCCTTACATATATCTAGGTTATTAATGTATACCCGATCAGAAGTTTATCCAACTATACCTAACTTATTGGTGTGTATGGCCTACTACAAATCTACAAGAGGCAACCTGCTTCTAGATTCAAGCTATTATTATCACGCACCAAATCCAGCTCAGGAGAAACCATGATTTATCACCAAACAAATTTGAAAGCAAGTTATGGCTTGAAAAACTTGCTATACTACTTACGCCGCTTACTTGAGAATGTACAGTAATTTGGAATACACGTGCAACATCGGTGATATCCAGTGCAGTTGTTGCAAACTTCACAATGTCAGCTCCAGATGCCTGTATTCTTGCTACTAGATTGCCGAGCTCCTCAGATGATGGTGTATTATCATAGTTGTGAGAAGAAACAATAACTTTGCATTTTGCTGACTTATTTCCATGTAGAGCAGTATTGAACTCGTCAATAGCCTAAAGGAGTGGGAGAAAAAGAAACAAAAAGCATAAGGAAAGCAGCAACTATTATTTATTGATCAAGTGTCCGTCAAAGCAAAAAGGAAGAAGAAATGAAGACTCAAACTATAAAGAATGTCGATCTAAAGCTAGCAAAGATGTAGATATCATATATTTAACATTTATATGGAATAACCAACAGGAAGTGATCCTTCGTTTGCAAAATTGATCAATGCTCCTTCATGCTGCAAGAAGCATCACAGGCCATACATTTCAACAAAGTCACGTTCAAAGTCTCAATACAAAACTGGCAAGTTAATACACCTATTAAGATGCTTCAAAATTTCTATTTAAGTCAACTTTCTGGAGATATGAACTCAGGTAACCAGATTGATTGGCCTTGCATTCTTTGAGCCTGTTTGGCCAAACTTCTAGGAGGCCAAAAGTACTTTTTTTTTTGTCAAAAAAGTACTTTTTTGAAAAATTTAAGGTGTTTGGCCAAGATGAAAACGTACTTTTGAGCAGCAGCAGAAGCAGTTTTTCTGTTTTTGGGGAGAAGCTACAAATTCTAACTTCTTCCAAGAAGAAGAAGCAAAAAATTAATTTATTCAAGACAAAAATATCCTTACAATAAATATATATATTTCAAATTATCCCTCATTATTTTAATAATTTTCGCTTCCTTTTCCTTTTTATTTCTACTATACATTTCTTCTCTTTTTAGTTTTAAACATATTTTTATTCTCTTTCTCCTATTCCTAAGAGTAGAATTTAAATTTATATTGAATTATATATTTTGACATATTTAAATTATCATGTAAACCGTAGGTAATACCAAATAGTCAATGTTATTGCTTTGTAATAACTATATTTTATATTGATTGAAATTTTTAGTTTATATTTTTACTTTAGAATTCTTTTATAATAAATGTTTAAATTTATTTTTCTTTTTTAAATAATACTAAATGCAAATTGAACCTTCACTATCCTTTTTCGTAATTTGATACTTAAAAGTACTTTTTGAAAAGATTGGCCAAACACAATGAGATTGCAAAAAGCACTATTTAAACGAATTAGCCAAACACAAACTGTAATTTTACACAAGTACTTTTCCAAAAAGCACTTTTGAACAAAAACACTTCTCAAAATAAGCACCTTTTGGCAGCTTGGCCAAACGGGCTCTTATTCTTATGCTTTAACTGAAATTCATTTGAGAACAATTAGCAGCAGCTACTCAGGGAAAGGTCATCATTTTATATTTTATTTTATTTCTAGGATAAGGTGGGAAGGGCCATTTTTGTTTAGAATCAATACCTTTAGCTCAACATCAATATAATCAGCTCCCAACTTCATTGCTAATCGAAGTGCATCCAGTCGACTTGCTTCATCACCAGCATACTGACCACCCTCCCAAGTGGGCCTAGAAACGTGGGCAATGTAGGAAAATTTTAAAATGCGCTTTTCAATGTCTAGAAGTAAGAGAAGAACATTATTCGAAATGAAGTAAGAGGAGAACTATAAATCAGGAAGTAGAGCTATAATTATAAACGTAAATTGTAATTATATGTCCCTCCCCCGACCCGACATATAGCGAGAGCTTAGTGCGTCGTACTGCCCTTTATTGTAAAAGAACAAATATTTAATATCACTTGTTCGCAACTGCTACAAATTCCATCATAAGGTTGAACTCAGAGCTAGTCAAGCCCAGAATATCTTGCATGAAGACATAGAAGTGTCCTAGTTTTATAAGGTCGAAACTGTTTAATAGGCATTGCACCAAAAAGCATGCTTATCCCTGCTTGTGTTATTGAAGTGTGGTTCACAAATTTCCATGTGAAAACATGCATAAAACTGAAGCGCAGGTTGTTGACGAACAAGAATATCAATATAAATAAAGAAAATGGCTCATTTAGGTTATAATAAGCCAGACAGAAAGATTAATATCTTTCTGAGTTAATGCAATTGGTGTCCTGAAGAAGCTAGTGATGAGAAAGTCAACTGGTCAAAACTTATATAGAAAAGATCCTAGTGCCATTAATGTCTTCCAGGGTGCAGGGACAAATTAGATAGTAGCAAGCAACCGTATCCCTCTGCCTTTAGGATGGTCTAAGCTAGATTTTAGTGCTCCTTATGCGTGTATCTACAGGATGTCAGATATTTACCTTGCTAATATTTACCCCCTGCCTCACACCCAAACTATAGCTGCAAATCGAAGAACATACAGTGTACTAATCAAAAGTGAAGTGGGATCAACCAGGGGAAAGCATTTTCATTCCCTTTCATCCTAACTTTAAGGCAAATCTTGCAAGCGGGGACTGCTTCTGTGCTCTAATTTATTGCAAGTCAAGCTGGTGACAAGTTTTTAACTGAAAGAAAAGAGATCGCACCTTTTTTTTGGATAACCGAGAAATCCTCAAGGCCCAGCGGCATATTGTTCAAAGCTAAGTGCCCCCCCTCTCCCACCCTTATCCACTTAAATACCGGGCTTTTGTTTGCGGCAGAGTTCGAACCCGTGACGTGCACCTAAACCCGCACATCACGAGTTGCGCTCTTACCACTAGACCAAAGCCCTGGGGGAAAAGATAGCAACAACAACAAGCTCAGTATAATCCCACAAGTGGGGTTACCCTTACCTTGAAAATGTAGAGAGATTGTATCCGGTAGACCCTCGGCTCAAGGAAAGATGAAAACAAAGTCGTAGCAACAAACAGTAACACCAACACTCCAACAAGAAAATCGAAGCAAAAGAAACAACAAATAGTAGTAGAAACCCACGACTAGGGAGAATATAAGACTAATACTAATACTACTGGTAAGGCCAAGGAACACACTCGACTATCTAACCTTATACCCTAATTCTCAACTTCCACTGGGGCAAAGATTGCATCTTACCAAATAGGGATGTAACCTTCCAGAGCAACAGATAAAACATATACATTTTCAGTATGAATTCGAACAGTAAAAGGCTTCACAATGAACTGGAGGATGGAATTTTACAAAACTTCATTGTAGAAATTGGCAATTGAAAATGGCTAGAGATTCAGTGGAGATCCAGTACCAGTCAATTTCTCTTTTAAACCTATGTATTACACTTCTTTATGAATACAAAATTTTGAAGCTATAGCATTTCTTCCGGCCAAAAGTTGACTGCACTTGGCTAATCTTATCAACCTAAGCAGAGGTCATGCTTAAGTCCATTTCATTAAGGACCAGAGCATTAATCAGCTAAGTCTCTTGTTCAGTTCCAGAGCCCTTTTCTCATGATACTGTATCCCCCCCCCCCCCCCCAAAAAAAAAACAAAAAAAAATCTCTCCTCAGAATGGGGAGGGGACGGTTTTTCCTGCGTGTCGCCTTGGTGACTCAAACTCTCCACCTCATGGCTGGAGCCTTGGAGGCGGAGAGCCTTTTCCACTAGCCTATCCCTCCCTTAGCAAATCAAAAATTTGCTACTGTATGCTACATATCTCTCCCCCACTCATTTTCAATTTATCTGTTTCAGCTTGTAGTAAGAAATCCCGAATCCTTAAAATTAATACAGGTCAAGCTTATTCTCCTTATTATTTTTGGATTTCCTAGCAAAACAAGAAAAGAAGATAGAATCTTAATCATCACTATTCAGCTTCCAGCTATCACAAATACAAAAGAATTAAAACACACATACACACACACACAAAGGAACAAACTTTAGCAACCCAATTCAGATATGACACATTCACTAGTGTAAAAAGATAATAAAGAGACAATCTTTGGAGCTTAAATTTGGAATTAAAACCTGTAAGTGAAAAGGGTAGGCAAAGGGGACTGTTTGATAATAGTATTAATATTTGATTGAGGATTAAAGCTTTTCAAGCTATCCAACCGAACTTCCACAAGATCAGCACCACTAGTTTTAGCCTTTTGCATTAGATTCAACATTTGATCCACTGTGTCTGCCATAATTGGTGCACAAATTAGAGTTTGGTTCCTCCTCGTTGCCTCTCCCTCCTCCATCTTCTTCACCCCTGATTCCACTACCTGAAAAAATAACTCAACCCCAACAATTCAAGAATCTCAAAAAAAGAATTTAAACATTAAAAAATGTTCTTTTTTTTTTCCTCGCCAAAAGTATAAAGGCAATGTGGGTTGGTACAAGTCTAACTAAGTTAGGTGACTGAAGGAAGGTAATCCAATTTCAAATTCTTTATTCCCCTTTTCTTTTTTTCCCATTTTTTTTGAAAGACCAATTTTAAAGGAAATTCAAAAATAAGGAAGTTGTTAATTGTTAAAGGAAAATGGAGGACTCACCAACTCCATTAGCAACCAACTTGTAGAGCACAAAAATGGTAAGTGTGGACTCAGCAGCCAGCTTGAAAAAGTCAAGTGACAGAGGTATATAGATATATACAAGTGGAGTATTTATATTTAAAAAATAAATTAGAAAAGAGAAAGAAAGAGAAAGGGATGAAGTAGATGTGATGTGTGTTTTTTCTTTAGCTTTATATATGATTATATATCGTGGGGATAACTGTTGGGGGTTGGTGAGGGATGAAGGCTACTACAATTCTATTTTTTCTTTTTCCCCTTTTAATGATTATTATATATATATATATATATATATATATATATATATATATATATATATATATATATATATATATATATATATATATATGACAATAAATATGTTTATTACTATTTGAGAACCGAGACCATTTAATTGAACACAAAGAGTAGATCATATACCTCTGTATTTTACCAAAGTTCTCCGGCATTCTTCTGAACTCACAATCAAAAATATTTGAACGCCATGCCAATAACTAGATCTGAAAACCCAAATTTAAAAATTTAAATTTAGGGTAACCAAACCATCATTAAATCACCACCAAATAATTATCATAATTCATAACACCAACATACAACATATACTCACCCTAGTCCAATAAGGTACTAAACGAAAGATTTAATTTGATCTTTATAAACTACTCCAATAGGATGAAGGATCAATTTACCACGTTCCGCTGAGTAAGGATTGCAAAAATGAATAAAGAAGTACGTAAGATAATGAACAAAGAAAAATAAAAGAAAGAGAATACGCTAGAATAAGAAAAGAAAACGAAAATAAATTTATGTATTTCACAATTCGACCTTAGTTCAAGGGTTCTTATGCCTTTTTCCTTCTCTTTTCATGCATTATTCACATTTTGAGGTTTATCAGTTAATTAGTGTCCCTTCATTATAGTAGTAGTAGTATAATTTTTGGTAAGTTTGTTCAATCTCTTAACTAGTCGAAAAAATTCATGAACCAGAAAGTTCAATGGACTATTTTCATAACCCCAAAAATTGTTGGAAATTGGGATAAAGTAGAGATATGTCATATTTCAGGTAAATATTCAAATAGTTAACCAGAGACATAATTTAGTTGTACGAAAACAAAATTAAAGGTGATAAGATGGACTTGAGTTTTTCCCGATATAATTAATTGAATATGAATTATTTGTCTATTTTTCTTGGGTTTGTTTCGTTATGTCTTTGAGGTATGTTTTTTGTCTTTTTTTCTTATTTTTTAGGGGTAGGCCCTTGGCTTGAAGAGGGCAAAAGGGAGGACGAAGACTGCTGCGCTTAAACAGTGTATGAAAAACTAAAATTGTAAAATCACGTTGTCTATATTTTTATTTCGTAATAGTATCTACATGTGTTAAATGAATATAACTAATACCAGGAAAAATCTAAACGTGGTTGTTGAAACATGGCTGCCTCTTTTAATACAATGGACCAAGTTTTTCACTTTTTTGGACCTAACGTATTATGACGGGATTACACTCTCCCATGTAACACCTAACGTAAGATATAGTACGAAAAACAAAGTACTCGTGACTTACATTCTCATATTATAACTTAGGCATGCAAAACGCGCGGTGGAACAGTGTATGGAAAGACTAACTACATTTAGATTATATATATTAAGTTCGTATTTGTTGCGACAAAAGAGTAATGCATGTATTGGTATTCTGACATAAATAGTACTTTTCATTTAATAAATGTTCTTTTTTTTTTTTAATTCTCTCGCAATTGATGGCCTTTTAGACCTTGGTCTAAAGATCTTTCTGAGCAAACTGAAAATTTGATGAAAGATTGTTAAACCGAGGTCTAATGTTTTGTAAGTTATTGGAAACAGTCTAATGATTTATGAGCAAATTGAAAATTATATGAACAAACATTAGAATCTAATATTATCTAGAAGGAATGATTTTCCAAGAGTTATATTCATATAGAGTAACTTTTTAAAATAGAGACAAAATCTAAATTGTGACTTAAAAAAGGCACATTTGCGTAAATCAGATTATTCGGACACCGGCTAATTAAACAAAAGGTTTGGATCTCTATGTGCTTAAGCGTATAGCCGTATAGTATATGAAGTCTTTGTTGTGTAATATATATATAGGAAGTTGGAAGTGATAGATGTAATTTGTAGACAAACTATGGCCTCAGGAATTAGGTGGCATCTCGTTGAACACGTTCTCCCCTAATTTATTTTCTTTTTCTTTTCTATTTTTGAACGTTTGTGATTAATTCCTGTTTCAAGATTGGTGAGTGCAGAATAATTTTTCAGTTGTGCAATCTAATTTTAGGTTTGCCTAATTGAACTAAGAGATCAATCCAAATACAAGGAGCATTTGCATTGCAATATTAGGTAACAGATGGATCCAGTTAGGCATCCCGATGTTCTAGATTTTAGGTAAGAAATTGCAACCTCACAAATCTGCCAGCCAACTTGGTGGACTACCCATATACAACACAAATGAAAGAAACAATTTATAGCATCACAAAAATCAAAATCATATCCAAATATGACAGGAGATACTTTGTACTCATGTCTCACATTTGTCATAGTCATTGAGCTAGTTGCAGCAAAGGCGGATGTATTCTACCCATATATATATATATATATATATATATATATATATATATATATATATATATATAACATTTATTAAAATCTTAATAAATGTTAGAACTGAACTCATAGCTTCGGTATAATGAATTTAATGTTAGTTTGAACCCATCAAATTTAAATTCTGGATCCGCCGCAAGGAACCAGAGCATGGGGGACGTCTAATCCCTTTGCCCACTACTAGAAATCCGGAAAAACCCGACCAAGTGATACCGACCAATGTTGGTCGGTCAACAAAAGCGACAAAAAAACCGTCCAACACGAACGGAAACTACCCAAAAAAAAAAATTTACATTTTTTAAAAATTGCATACCGACCGAAATTGATCGGTATATTGGTCTAATATTTGACCGCATTAGTCAGACTTGCTTAGTCAAAGCACCTTTTTGATTATCGACCAATATTGGTCGTTAATGTGGACCCAATTTTTTAAATTTTAATAATTATATTATTATTTAAAATATTTTATAAAATTTATAGTTAAATTTACCGACCAAAGTTGGTCGATTATTGCATGGTAAGATTTTACCGACCAACGTTGGTCGGTAAATATAATTTTTGAAAAATAACCGACCAACTTCGGTCGGTTTATAGGTCAAACATGGTCAAACTTTTGAATCACATTAATATTTACTATCTAAATAATATAAATATAATTCATTAACACTTTATTTTGAAATACAAATAATGAATACACTAACATATACTATAACAAACTATATATAGTTAAAGTAGTACAATGAGGTGTGTGTGTGTGTGTATATATATATATATATATATATATAGGTATAGCCGCATTTAGGAACACGAAGCGATAGGGCCACAGGGCCGAGTTCTTTTGGGGATAGACTTGTGAAGAAACAATAATCTAATTAGTATATATAATTGACCATCATCAAATATATCTATTTGTAAATTATTCATCGACTTATAACTTACTTAGATGCATCGATGAATATTAAAAACAAAACGTCTCGACCTATATCGATTAATCTATGTCATGCATTATTAGTGATGAATGAATGAAATGTAGAAGAATTAATACTAAACATCTTTGAAATGTATATATGGATTACATATTAAAGAAACAAAAGAAGTTATTAGCATTAAATAAACGAGTTAATATAACAATCGACTAATCATATTTAAAATAGAATAATATTGGTTTATCAATTCATCAATTGATAAAGTTTTCGTACGTAGTAATGTATGTGATTGATCATCAATTTCAATATAGTGTGTGTATGAAATTACTTATGTACTTAATTATAACTTAAAAAATTAACTTAGATAGATGAATACAAAAGGTAAAACGTCTTGACCGATATATATTTATCTATGTGATTTATAATTAGTTATAAAGCGAATGAATATATAAGACGAAATGTGAAATTCGAATAAAATAAACGTCTTATATATATATATATATATATATATATATATATATATATATATATATATATATATATATATACCTTTCAATTTTTTTTATTATGATTGATTAATTATATATATGTGTGAATAAAATATATACTTATAATTTATTAAAAGTAATTCGTTAATATAATTATTTATAAAGATTATGCTTATAGTTTATAATTATTTATAGTAAGTATATATGTGAATAAAATAAATGCTTATAGTTTATATTATTTTTTTATAGTTTATAATATTTTAAGAAATAAAAACACAAAAAAAATAATTTAATTTTTTTAAATAACCGACCAAAGTTGGTCGGTTAATGGTCAAACACAGTCAACACCCGGTCACTTAGTGTACCGACTAACGTTGGTCGGTAATTCTAAATCGAGATCCCAAATACGAGATTTCCCCCTCATTTCTCTTACTCTCTTCTCAAAATTTTCTAACTCCCCCCTCTCTTCTCCCTCACACACACAACACCCTTCCCCTCCCCTTCTCTATTTTCCTCACACAAATCCGATTTCCCACACCACGTTGCCACTGGCCGTTGCTACGGCCTCCACTGTCGTCGCCGTCCCTCCCCCTTCACGTCCTAAAAATTCCAAGTTTCGATTTGAACTTACATTGTTTGTATAATTTTAATATCTTGTTATTTCGTTATGAATTAGTTAATTATTTTTTAAATTTGAATTTGATTGAAATCTATGGTTTAGGTAATGTTAAAATTGAATTTAATTGAATTGATTATCTAGGGTATAAATTCAATGTTTAAGTTTGTATTTACCTGAGTAGTTTTGTTAGGAATTGAATGATTAACTTTGAATTGAATTTTATTTTTAGGATTTGTTCTTGTGAATTAAACTTTTAGTGTGTGAATTAAATTTTTAGGGGTAATTAAATTATTTAGGGTATTAATTGAATTGTTTAGGGTATGGGTTGAACTTTTAGGATATGAATTGAACTTTTAGGGGTAATGGTTGAACTTTTTGGATGTGAATTGAACTTTGAAGTATAAATATTGAATCTTTTGGGTGTAATTATTAAAAATAATTATCTTAATTAACTAAAAATAATTTAATTAATTTATAATTGTAGAATATATTAAGTAGTTGTAATACTTATGGAAATATCTCAATTTATTTTTATTTGTATAGATAGAACCTCGTACTTGGATGTACAATAGGAATTATCCTAACCGGCGGGGTCAAGTGTATAAGGGGTTGATAACTTTATTAGACATGCAATGTTAATTTCATCATACTAAATTGAAGGAGTAATTAGGTGCACTTGTGTCAAGTGCGATTGTGTGAAGTTTAAAATATCAGAGGAAGTTAAGCTTCATCTTTATAGGAAATGGTTTATAAAGAATTACTCTGTGTAGACTAATCATGGAGAGATCGATGGTAGCCGTGGAATATTTTATAACATGGTTATTGGTGAAAGTAGTAGGTCGGTGGAGAATAGAAATCATGATTCTAGAATTCAGGATATGGTTGCGGATGCTTTTGGGATGCACTCCAGGTGAGTGATAAGCGGGGATTTTATCGATTATTTGCTCTCTTTTACTTGCGATTTAGTTCAAAAATATTTAAAGGCATTCCCGAAAACTAACAAAATGTGCTTACTTGTAGAAATATTGGGACACGAGCCAAAGAAGTCAAAATCAACTCATAAATGAGTCAAAAGTGAACAAGAACCAAAACAGGGCAAAAAGGCAAGCAGTGCGGCCGCAGAGGGGAAATTCAGAGAGTAGTTTTGGGCCAGCTAAAGGCATGCGGACCACACCAAAATTATGCAGCCGCAAGAGGCCAAGTGCGGCCGCATTCATTATTATGCGGTCCGCAAGGTTGAAGAATCAGAGAACTGTGTCAAGAAGGAGTGTGGACCGCAACAGTTTTGTGCGGTTGCATAATCATAAGTGCGGCCGCACCCATTTTTATGCGGACCACAGAAGCCCCCAAGTTCCCAAGAATACGGACCGCACGATAATCGTGCGGCCGCAGTAGCGCATTGTGCGGACCACACCAAAATTATGCGGCCGCACAACCTTCGTAGGGGCATTTTTGTCAGATATTTTCAGCTTAGTATAAATAGAACTTTTTGTCATTTTTAGGGCATGTCGAGTTTTCAGAAGTGCATCTGGGCCGTTTTCTTTACTGTATTGAGTAATTTTGTACTAGATTAACTTCTTAACATTGGATTTTCTTTGTCTAATTAATTATTATGCATTCTATCTTAATTTCTTCTTGTATTTTCTTATTTTTCATGAGTAGCTAAATCTTTAGCTAGGGTTGTGACCCAACCCTAGTGTGGGTATTTGATGGGTGCTTAATTTAGGGCTTGTTTTTGATTGGGTTAGTGATATTTATCCTTGTTCATGATTGAACCCTAGAATCAATAGTTGCAAAATATTGATTCATGCCTATTTGACTTGGCCTCTACTTGAGAAAGAGAGACTAAGTCTAGAAAAACTTGGCTAACAAGAAATTGGGGTGAACTTAAGAAATTGATAACCCCAATTAAAGAGTTAAACCTAGAGATAGTAATACCCGACTTGAGTTAATATCACTTGCATTATGCAAATACCTAATTGGACTTGAGAAAACCAAATTGGGCAAAATCACTCAAACTACCGAGAGGTATAGAGTGAGTACCCAGATGTGATTGCTACATCACGACCCCAACTAATAAAATTTGCCCAGGAGTTTACTACCTATTAGATAACCACCTAGATAGAAGTCACGGCCCTAGTCCCTTTTAATCATTTAGAAAACTCAAAACCAAAAATATTGTCCTTAATTTTATACTTGCAAACAATTGAGTAAAGTAGAAGTAGAACACCAATCAAGTTTGTGGAAGTGTAATTGGAGCCAAAACTTGCAATTAACTTAGATATATACCTAATCCCATATTCTAATTCCGTGTGGATTTGATCCCCACCTTCGTTAGGTTTATTATTGCATCGACCGCCTCACTACTTAATTATGGTGTGGGTTTGGCCGAAATTAATTTTTGACGCCGTTGCCGGGGAGTTAAACATATTTAGCTATATATCTAGGTATTTGTGTGTTTTATCTTTCCTTCCTTCCGAGTCACTATTTTTGTTTGTGAATTTCTTTTAGGTACAAAATGGCCCTTAACAACGAGCCTCTCGGAAATTTACCATTAGGGGAGGAGGTAGATGACGATCAAGTGGATGAGGTTCATCCCGAGCCTCAAGTAAACAGGTGAGGTCGACCGCCTCCACCAAGAGCAATGCACCAGGTGTTGTTGAATGAGGGTTATGCAAGTGCAATATTCTCGCCCCGAATTAGGGCAGGAAACTTTCAAATTACCAATGTGATGCTTACACTGCTTGAGCAGCGGGGTTTCTTCACCGGAGCTCCACACCAAAATGCCTACAAGCATCTCAAGGGTTTCGTCGATACTTGTTGGGGGAGAAAGCAAACAAATGTCACCGAGGATGCACTGCGGTTAAGGCTGTTTCCCTTTTCTGTACGGGGAAACGCTTTGGACTGGTTAGAGAGATTGCCCAATCATTCCATCCACACTTGGGATGAGTAGGCCGAGAAGTTCATTGCCAAATTCTTCTCCTCGGGGCACATGGCTACACTAAGGGATGAAATTCTAGCTTTCAAACAAGAGCCCAATGAGCCATTGCACGAGATTTGGGATAGATATCGTACCATGGTCAAAGAATGCCCGAACAATGATATGACCGAGGCCATGATCCAACAGACCTTCTACAAGGGAATCAACACAACGAATCAGTGTGTGGTAAATCAACTCGCTGGGGTAACTTCATGAACACACCTTATTCAAAAGCTTGTGAAATCTTAGATGAGATGGCGGACACCTCTTCGGTGTGGCAAAGTAGAGCCAATATTCCTCAGGGTGACCCAAATGTTATTCACCTACACAAGGAGCTACATGATCATAGGCAAGCTATTGCGGAGTTGACAACCACCATGAACCAATTGGCCAACGCTCAGCTTCAACAGGTTCAAGGGTCGAACCAGGTGAATGCTATGGAAGGGGTGAACATGATGGTAAACAAGAGACGACAACAAGGTCAACAAGTACAAAACCATCCGAAATAATTTGAGCAAAGTAATAGTGGGTATAATCAAGATGATTCAAATGATGAGCAAGATGAAGAGGTTTAATATGTCAACAATTATCAAGGTCAAAGAAGCAATGCTCCAAATCAACAATAATGGAGATCACAAGGAAACCATGGAAATTGGAACAATCAAGGCCACTAAGGAAATTAGAGTGGTGGAAATAACAATAATCAAAGCAATTGGGGTTATCAAGGTAATCAGGGCAATTGGGTAGGAAATAATCAAGGTAATTGGGGTAGCAACAATCAAAACAATTGGGGAGGCAACAATAATCAAGAGGAGGAGGGAGGGGGGGACAATAGCAATTAATGAAATCGGGGGTCGAGCTTTTAGAGGCCTCCGATGTATCAACAACCAAGCAACCCCCTCCATATCCGTCGCAAGGTCTTAGTTATTCCAATAGTGAAATGAGACGGATTGAAAATATGTTTAAGCAAATGATGGAGAAAAACGCCGACTCCGATGCCCAATTAGCCTCCCACAACACTTCTATCCACAACTTGGATGTTCAACTTGGCCAAATTTCTCAAACTTTAAATATTCTCCCAAATGGGGCACTACCTAGTGATACGGTGGTGAACCCTAAAGGTGGGAATACAGGGCATGTAATGGCCGTGACAACAAGAAGTGGGAGAGGTGGAGTTGCTAGTACCTCAAACCAAAGAATACATGTGGGTGATGATGTGTTGGTGCAAGATGATGATGAGCCAAGAAATGATGTTCAAGCTAATGAAGAAGCGAGGATTGATATTGATGAAAATGTAGAGGAGACGTAAGAAGAAGTGAACCCGTCTAGGGAGCACGTGACTGATATGCCGGCGCCGGTAGTGCCAAAGGCTAAGGCACCAATGCCAAGGCCTCCTCCTCAATACCCTTAAAGACTTGCAAAGCAAAACAATGAGAATCAATTCAAGAAATTCATTGATATGATGAAAAGTTTGTCCATAAATGTGTCGTTGGTTGAAGCCTTAGAACAAATGCCGGGATATGCCAAATTCATGAAGAATTTGGTAACAAAGAAGAGATCGATGAACTATGAAATGATCAAAATGACACATCAAGTGAGTGCTATGGTGAACTTCATGTCTCCAAAGTTGGAAGACCCTGGTGCTTTCACAATCCTGTGTACCATTGGGAGTGCCGATTTCACCAAAGCTTTATGTGATTTGGGGGCAAGCATTAACTTGATGCCATATTCTGTGTTCAAAACGTTAGGGATTAGGCAACCAAGATCCACATCCATGTGGTTGCAAATAGCGGATCGAACAACGAAAAGGCCATTGGGGATAATTGATGACGTGTTAGTTCGGGTCGAAAGTTCATCCTTCCCGCAGATTTTGTGATACTTGACTGTGAGGTTGACTACGAGGTGCCAATCATTTTGAGGAGACCTTTCCTTGCTACAGGGAAGGCCTTAGTTGATATGGAAGCTGGTGAGCTCACCTTTCGGGTGGGCGATGAAAAAGTGGTATTCCATATTTGTAAATCAATGAGGCAGCCAAATAGCAATGAAGTGTGTTCGTTCGTGGATCTTGTGACCGAAGTAATTGTTGATGACACAAGTGATGTGATAAATGTGGAAAATACTTTGGAAGTTGTGTTGTTGAATCATGATGAGGATGAGAAGGAAGGCTTTGTAGAATGTGTCAATGCTTTGCAAGGAATGGGATCATATACTTGTAAGCCCCAAAAACTTTCCTTGGATCTCGAAAACCGAAAGACTCTCACCTTGGAGTTAAAGCATTTGCCTTCATACCTCAGGTATGAGTTTCTAGGCCCTTTTTCCACTTTACATGTTATTCTTTCTTCCTACTTAACTAACGTGCAGGTAGATTCCAACCTTGTGGTGCTCCAAAGGAGGAAGAAAGCAATAGGTTGGACATTGGCGGATATTCGGGGTATAAGCCCCGTCTTTTGCATGCACAAAATCATTTGGAGGAGGATGCCAAACCCTCTGTGGAACATCAAAGATGATTGAACGAGGCTATGCAAGAGGTAGTAAAGAAAGAGATCATCAAGTGGTTGGATGCCAGGGTTGTTTACCCCATTTCCGATAGTTCGTGGACCTCGTCGGTGCAATGTGTCCAAAAGAAAGGGGGCATGACTGTGATAACAAATGACAAAAATGAATTGATCCCCACAAGAACTGTAACCGGGTGGAGAGTGTGCATGGATTATAGGAAGCTCAACAAAGTTACTCGGAAAGACCATTTTCCACTTCTATTTCTTGATCAAATGTTGGATAGGTTAGCTGGACGTGCTTATTATTGCTTCCTTGATGGGTATTCTGGGTAAAACCAGATTCTTATTGCTCCTGAAGACCAAGAGAAGACCACTTTCACTTGTCCCTATGGCACTTTCGTATTCTCGCAAATTCCATTCAGGTTATGCAATGCACCGACAACTTTTCAACGGTGCATGATGGCCATCTTCACCGATATGGTGGAGGACTCTCTCTCGGTTTTCATGGATGATTTTTCTGTCATTGGAAATTCTTTTGAAGAGTGCTTGGATAAGCTGGATAAGGCATTGGCACGTTGTGAGGAAGCTAACTTGGTGTTGAATTAGGAGAAGTTGTCACTTTATGGTCGATGAGGGCATTATCCTCGGTCACAAGATTTCCAAGAATGGTATTGAGGTTGATAAAGCAAAAATTGAAGTGATATCCAAACTCCCTCCCCCTACTTCCGTAAAGGGAGTGAGGAGCTTTCTAGGTCATGTGGGGTTTTACCGCCGATTCATCAAGGACTTTTCTAAGGTGGTAAACCCCTTGTACAAACTCTTGGAGAAAGATGCCAAGTTCCTTTTCAATGAAGATTGTATGAAGGCATTTGAACTACTCAAGTATAAGTTGACTACCACTCCTATTATCACAGCGCCAAATTGGAGCTTACCATTTGAGCTCATGTGTGATGCAAGTGATGTGGCGGTTGGAGCGGTATTGGGGAAACGAATTAACACGATCTTTCATCTGATCTACTATGCTAGCAAGACCATGAACGAGGCCCAAGTCAACTATACGGTGACCGAGAAAGAACTCCTAGCCATTGTCTTTGCTATGGAGAAGTTCCGCATGTATCTAATGGGTACAAAGGTGATTGTTCACACCGAACATGCGGTAATTCGTTATTTGATGAGCAAAAAAAACTCTAAGGCAAGGTTGATGCGGTGGGTGCTTCTATTGCAAGTGTTTGATCTAGAGATTCAAGACCGCAGGGGTAGTAAGAATCAAGTGGCAGACCACTTGTCTCGATTGGAGGAGGAGGGGAGGATATATGATGGCCTTGAGATCAATGATTCTTTTCTGATGAACAACTCATTTCCATTTCTATGATTGGGATTCCATGGTTTGCCGATGTGGCCAACTATCTTATGAGTGGCATTGTTCCGAATGAATTCTCTTCAAACCAAAGGAAAAAGCTCAAACGGGACTGCTTGGATTACTATTGGGATGAGCCATATCTCTTCAAAATTTGTACTGATGGTGTTATCCGAAGATGTGTACCAGAAAAAGAATAATTGAGTATTCTTGAAACTTGCCACTCTTCGCCATATGGTGGTCACCATAGTGGAGCGAGGACTGCTACATAGGTGCTAAGTTGTGGATTCTATTAACCTACCCTTTACAAGGACGCTAGCGATCTCGTTAAGCGTTGTGATGAATTCCAAAGGGGCGGTGGGATATCCAAGAAAAATGAGATGCCTCTCACCACCATCCTAGAGATTGATATTTTTGATGTTTGGGGCATTGATTTTATGGGCCCGTTTGTGAGCTCATATGGGAACACCTATATATTGGTAGCTGTGGATTACGTGTCCAAATGGGTTGAAGCTGTGGCTTTGCCCAACAATGAAGCTCAGAGTGTGGTAGCTTTCTTAAAGAAGAACATATTCACAAGGTTTGGTACTCCAAGGGCCGTCATTAGTGATGGAGGATCACATTTTTGCAACAAAGATTTTGATACTTTACTCTCCAAGTATGGTGTCACTCACAAAATATCGACCCCCTATCATCCTCAAGCAAGTGGACACGTTGAAGTCTCCAACCGGGAGATCAAGAGTATTCTATCAAAGACTGTGAATGCTAACCGGACAAATTGGTCGAAGAAACTTGACAGTGCTCTTTGGGATTATAGAACAACTTACAAAACACCAATTGGTATATCTCCGTATCGTTTAGTGTTCGGGAAAGCTTCTTACCTACCGGTGGAACTTGAGCATAAGGCTATGTAGGTATTGAAGAAGCTTAACCTTGAGTGGGATATAGCTGCAAATCTTAGGGTGGAGCAATTGAATGAACTTGATGAGTTCCGGTTCCATGCATACTCTAGTTCGTCCTTGTATAAGGACAAGATGAAGTACCTCCATGACAAGTATATCCAGAACAAAGAATTCAAAGAAGGTGATCTTGTGTTGTTGTTCAACTCTCGGTTGCGGATGTTCCCGAGAAAGCTGAAATCAAAGTGGAGTGGCCCATTAGAAGTTGTATATGTGACACCCTTTGGTGCTCTAGATTTGAAAAATAAGAATGGTGAGGTGTTTAGAGTCAACGGGCTCTGGGTTAAACATTATCTTGGCAAGGTTTATGATGGCCATGTTATGGCGTTGCTCTATTTCAAGTGATTAATGGTAACATGCGCCGTTCCGCGACGTTAAATGAGGCACTTCTTCGGAGGCAACCCATGTCTTTTTCTTTCTTTTGTTTTTCTTCTTTAGATTAGATAGGCTTTGTTATGTGCTAACTAGTTTTGAAGTGTATGCAGGAATAGGTGTGCATGGCAGGGACTGTGAAAGAAAATTTGGCTAAGTGTTAAAATGCATGATCTATGAAATTTGGCCTGTCAAAAATGCTGAACAAATTGCGGTCGCATACATTTTTGTGAGGTCCGCACTAATGCTGCGGTCGCACTCACTTTTGTGCGGTCCGCAGCGAAACTTCTCAAAGGCAGGTAAAGAGTGTGGTTCACATCAGAATTATGCGGCCGCACTCAGGTAAAAATCTGGGGGCCATGGGTAAAAGTATAAATAGGGTTTCTCTCTTCATTTTATACTTTTCGATCTTCTGAGCCCTGACACTAGACTAGCACAGTAAATTTCCTCATTGCTCTCAAATTGTCCCTCATTTAATCACCTGCATCTTCATAAATGGTATGTTAATTCCATCTATAGATTTTGCATCTTTTATTTTATTTTGTTCTTTGATTTAGGGTTAATTATATGTCTAAAATGTCAATAGTTAGTCTTTTTCTGCTTACAATCATGTGGGTAGCATATTAAGTGTTAATTGGGGTCTGGGTAAGTAGATATCTATGTTTAATTGTGCAAACCATGTCTAGATTATGAAAAGATTGCATGAACCCTAAAAAGTGCCCGTGAATTTTGTTTGTTTTGTGCGGTCTGCACTAGAGGCTATGCGGCCGTACACACTTTTGTGCGATCCGCAACTCTCTGAGTTAGGAAAATTGTGTGCTTGAATTGTGTGGCCGCACGCAAAATTGTGCGTTCCGCTGTGGACTTGTGCGGCCGCACTCATATTTTGTGCGGTCCGCACTGATGAAACATCAGAGACCCTAGTAGTCTGAACCCGTAGTTGTGCGGTCCGCACTTTTTGTTATGCGGCCGCACTCACTTTTGTGCGGTCCGCACTGACCCTTCTGAGACTGCTTTACTATAATTGTTATGCATTCACCTGTGGTTTACAAAATCTAACTGACTCTTATCCTTATGCATTGCAGACAATGGTTCGCTCACGTGGTAGAGAAGATGCATCACAAGGGAGGGCAGAACCCTCCCGAGGCCGAGGTCGAGGCCGAGGTAAAAGAAACCTACCTCTAGCACTTCAAAAGGCTATAATTAAGAAAGTTACAGTCACCAGACCTCCCGAACCCTCGGAAACTAGTGAATATGTCCCATCTGGGGAAGCTTCTGAGGGTAACTCCGTGCAATCACAGCCGGAAGCCAAGGCACAATAATTTCCTGGTAGATTTCACTTAGTAGATGAGTCATCTTCTTCTGCCAGTTGGTCTGAAGGTTCAGAAGAGGGTAGTCAAGATTCTGAGCCCTCTTTCTCACATGCTCCAGCTGACCCAATTAATATGGACGATGACGATGATGTCCCAGACGATAGGAGAGGGGGTGATACTGCAGTAGGAGGTCTGGAGAGATCTAAGAAACCATAGGTATGGGAGGATAGATTTGTTAGTGATGTCGCCTTTGCAAAGTTTAGGGAATGGTGGCCACACATGTCGCTCACTCTTGAGCGACAATTTCTGATGAAAGATTTGAACAAGCACAACCCCAATGTCCTTAGGCAATTCCAGGAGCGGAAAGGATGGAAATGGTTCACCACCAGCGTCCTAGATGTAAATAAGTACCTGGTCAAGGAATTCTACGCAAATGTTTCTCACATCAAAAAGGGAACTAAAGTGACAAAAGTGCGGAACCTGAAAATCCGCTTTAACGCATGTGCACTGAACAAGTATGTGGGGTTTGAGGACAGGGGCGGAGCTACATTAGTGGGTGCGGGTTCGAGCAAACCCAGTCACTTTTTTCGGAACCTTGTATTTGTATTGAAATATTTACTAAATCTATATAAATATACACTGTCGAACCCAGTAACGAAAGGAGTCTTGGTTAAACGGTAAGGGTTGTGGGTTCGCTGGGAAAGATGGGGATTCGATTCCCGCTCAAAGCAATATTTTATTTTAAAATTTAGAACCCACACACTTCAAATCCTAGCTCTGCCTCTGTTTGAGGAAGTGGAGGCAGTCCAATACTTGGAGATGTTGGCTATGGGTGATGCAGCTCGCCCATGGCTAGCTGAGATTCTGGCAATTTGAGGGTCAGCACCTCAGTGGCTCACAGCAGGAGTTCCAATAGTCCGATCCACCCTAAACTTTGAAGCAAAAGGGTGGAAAACGACCCATGCCTCAATAAAAACATGCTTCCACTTCCCCGTGCAGTCTTGGTGGCTTCAATTATGGTGAGGTATCCGATTAATGTTGGTGCCATCATGTACACCAACATCACTTTAGTTGTCCAGAAGGGTGAAAGATCTTATCAGTACCCGAACTTCCTTACAAAATATTTCAAGGATCAAGGGGTGGAGCTGAAGCATTATGATACAGAAGTGAAGGCCGAGAAGCCTTTTTCATGGTACCACCTTCAGGGAGCTGACAACCCAAAATTCAAGGGTAAAGCTACTACCTCCACTGGCCAGTTTGAGGAGCCAGCTGTAGTGGTTAATGATTCAGCTGCCGAGCCTTCCATCGCAGCCGGTACTTCCACCTGAACAGCAACCATGTCACCCTCATCTTTCGGCCCGCCTTTTTTTGATAGACTGTCAGTGCCATTACCAGTGCCGGCCTCATCTATTTATCCTCAGACTGCGCTGCGAGTCTCCCAAACATTGGCGAGTCTCAACAACTGGATACAGGGAGCTACTACAAAGCTGACCGATATATCCAGTGTTGTTGCACCACAGTCCTTAGTCCTAGTAAACCCAATAGAGCCATAGGGACTTCCGTCAATGGAGGAAACATTGAAGAAGATTCTGGAGACCCAGAAGACCATTGTTGATGCTCTGGAGATGCATGGGAGGGTCATTAAGAATTTTGGCAAACAGGTCAAGAAGATGCGTGGATCCTAAGCATCAAAGAAGTCGGTAGAGAAGCTGAGCAAGGAGGTTCAAAGATTGCATCTGCTGGAGATCTTCCATTGGACTTGCTTATGGAGCAGCCAGTCCCAGCAGCAGAGGCAGCAACCAGCCATTCTGAGGAGCCGGTTGCGACTGCACACACTGCTGAGGAGATGATACAGATGCTCAAAACCATGTTGTCCCTCGGCCAGGAGATGATGACTTACAGTTGGAGGAGACAGAGGGTGCTGATGATCCTATGTAGACAGAGACCACATAGGGAGTTCTCTTAACTCTCTACCCCTTCCCTGTTCTTATTTTTGTTAAACATTGAGGACAATGCTTATTTTTCATTTGGGAGGTGATCTATTTTGGGTAATTAAAATTTGACATTTGGCATGTAATAACTCCAATACTATTTTTCTTTCATTCTTATTTTCCCTTTGGTATGTATATATTCTCCCCATTTGATGTAAATATTCATTTCCCTTATGTGTATATTCATTTGACTTCGGTTTGTATATTCATTTATCTCGCCACCCGTAGTTTACTTCATAGCTTCTTTAGTTTGCTTTTCCTTAGTAGTATAACTTCTTATTTACTTTAGTAGCTTCTTTTTAATTTGTTACCTTCTTTTTACGTTTTGAATGAACAATAAGCCTTTGGTTTTCTTAATGCTACGGTTCTTTCCAAAGGTAGATTTTGTGTGAACCGGGTGGTTTTTCCCAACGATGGATGGCGTGACAACCTTCTTAAGGGATTGAGTCCGTTTTCTTTTATGTTTTGACAAAATACAGTAGTAATGAAAAAAAGTGTCTCGAGCATACTTCACTTGGTACCAACACATTTACCTCTGACCTTATGGTTAAAAACAAAGTTGTTGGCATAAAAGAGCTCTAGTTGTGACCTTTAGACTCTTTTGTTGACTCAAATAGTCATTGAGTGATTTAGTCGAGCCATTTGTGATTCTCAATCTTAGCTAGGGTTGTTGTGGGCCCTCGACTCCGTTCTCTTTAGCAATCCAGCAGTGTGAGAGGTGATGTATTGAATTACAAGCCCAAATTTCCGTGCCAATAGTCTAGAACTTGCCCAGAGTGTTTTTCTAGGCGAAATTTTAAGTGTAGCTTGGATTGAGAAATGATTGTAGACTCTCCTTGATCCAATTTGAAATTGAAATCTTCCACAACCTACCAATGTGATATCCCTAGTCAACCCCTTTGAGCCGAAGCCTTGTCTTTCAATAACTAAGTTACAAGCCTTTATCCGTTCTAAAATGACCCTCTCTTGGCACCCAATCTTTCCTTAGCATTCTTGAGAAATAATTGGTAAAAACATAAGTTTGGGAGAGAGACGAGGAGTTTGTAGTGATAAAAGGTACAAAGAAGAGAAAGAAATGAAGAAAAGGGAAGGAAGAAAGTGAATAAAGTGAAGAGTTGAAGGCAATTCAAAAGAAAATGAGGATAAAAGGCTGAAGTAAATAGAAAAGGAGAAGAATGAATGTCATGATCAAGAAAGAGCGACGTTACGTCTCTCTAGTTCCCCCGAGGAAGAAGAAAATGACTCAAAAAGTCGAGAAAGTATGAGCTGAAAAGAGAAAATAGAGTGCTTAAGGAAAGATCAAACCATTCTATTCCAACAAATACGACCTTGGTCTAAAAGCTTTCATTATATCCCGCAAAAGCCCTACATGATTTCAAGTTGAGTGAGCTTACATTAGTAGTGATTTACATGAGGGGCAAGCTTATGGTACTTAGAGCCGGACTTGTGGCATTCTTTTGAGAGAGATGAGCGAACTTTTGACAATCCTTGTATCGTGTGCTGCATTCTAAAGTGAGATGTGCTAATAGAGAGTAGAGGAGGAGGAGTTTGGGATCCACAACTACCTACGCAAAAGAACGAACTTCCTTGATGAATAGAGTCAACTCTTGATGCTCTAGTGTCACATTAGAAAATCATTGCATTGTTGATAATTCATATGTGTTGTGGGTAATTGTTGGTCCCAATTGATGTGTGATTGATTCACCTTAGGCTAGCTGAAATATCTCTTTTTCTAGTGGAAATGGGAATTGCCTTATTTGCTTGAGGACAACTAAAAGCTTAAGTTTGGGGGAGTTGATAAGTGGGGATTTTGACCGATTATTTTCTCTCTTTTACTTGCGATTTAGCTCAAAAATGCTTAAAGGCATTCCTGGAAACTAAAATAATGTGCTTACTTGCAGGAATATTAGGACACGAGCCCAAAATTAACTCATAAAGGAGTCAAAAGTGAACAAGAACCAAAATAGGGCAAAAAGGCAAGAAGTGCGGACTGCACAATTCTAGTGATGCCGCAGAGGGGAGATTCAGAGAGTAGTTTTGGGCCAGGTAAAAGCATGCGGACCGCACCAAAATTATGTGGTCGCAGGAGGCCAAGTGCGACCACATTCATTATTATGCGGTCCGCAAGGTTGAAGAATCAGAGAGGTGTGTCAAGAAGGAGTGCGGACCGCAGCAGTTTTGTGCGACCGCATAATCATAAGTGCGGCCGCAACCATTTTTATGCGGACCGCAGAAGCCCCCAAGTCCTAAGCCCAAGTTCCCAAGAATGCAGACCGCACGATAATTGTACGGCCGCAGTAGCGCATTGTGCGGACCGCACCAAAATTATGGGGCCGCACAACCATCGTAGGGGCATTTTTGTCAGATATTTTTAGCTTAGTATAAATAGAACGTTTTGTCATTTTTAGGGCATGTCGAGTTTTCAGAAGTGCATCTGGGCTGTTTTCTTTACTGTATTGAGTAATTTAGTACTAGATTAACTTCTTAACATTGGATTTTCTTTGTCTAATCAATTATTATGCATTCTATCTTAATTTTTTCTTGTGTTTCTTTATTTTTCATGAGTAGCTAAATCTTTAGCTAGGGTTGTGACCCAACCTTAGTGTGGGTATTTGATGGGTGTTAAATTTAGGGCTTATTTTTTATTGGGTTAGTGATATTTAGCCTTGTTCATGATTGAACCCTAGAATCAATGGTTGCAAAATATTGATTCATACTTATTTGACTTGGCCTCTACTTGAGAAAGAGAGACTAAGTCTAGGAAAACTTGGCTAACAAGAAATTTGGGTGAACTCAAGAAATTAGGGTGAACTCAAGAAATTGATAACCCCAATTAAAGGGTTAAACCTAGAGATAGTAATATTCGGATTGAGCTAATATCACTTGTATCGTGCAAATACCCAATTGGACTTGAGAAAGCCAAATTGGGCAAAATCACTCAAACTACCGAGAGGTATAGAGTGAGTAACAGGATGTGATTGCTACATCACGACCCCAACTAATCAAATTTGCCCTGGAGTTTACAACCCATTAGTTAACAACCTAGGTAGAAGTCACGACCCTAGTCCCTTTTAATTATTTAGAAAACTCAAAACCAAAAATATTGTCCTTAGTTTTATACTTGCAAACAATAGAGTAAAGTAGAAGTAGAACACCAATCAAGTTTGTGGAAGTGTAATTGGAGCCAAACTTGCAATTAACTTAGATATACACCTAATCCCATATTCTAACTCCCTGTGGATTCGATCCCGACCTTCGTTGGGTTTGTTATTGCATCGACCGCCTCACTACTTAATTGTGGTGTGGGTTTGGCCGAGATTAGTGAGCCCAATGAAAACGTTGAACAAACTCCTAATAATAATACAAAACGTTTTTATGAACAGTTAGAGGAAGCTAGTCGTCCACTACGTGAAGGAAGTCCGCACTTTGAGCTGTCTGTTGCAATTAGATTACTAAGTATCAAATCTGATTGGAATATTTCTCAAGTGGCCATGATCTCTTTGATTGACCTTACGAGTGAACTAGTTGACCCAAATATCAACTTACTTGGTGATTTCTATAAGGCAAAGAGATTGGTTTCAAAGTTAGGACTTTAGCGGATGAGAATTGATTGTTGTGAAGATGGTTACATGTTATATTAAAAAGATGGTGCAAATTTAGAAAGTTGTAAATTCTGTGAATAGTCTCGTTTCAAGAGGCTTTCCAACGGGAATATGGCCGTTCTGAAGGCGATGTATTATTTACCTCTTATACCTAGGTTAAAGAGGTTATATGTGTCGATGAGTTCTGCTCCTCACATGAGATGACTCTTTAAAAATAGAAGACCACCTGGTGTTATGTGTCATCCTTTAGATGGGGAAAGTTAGAAGCACTTTGATAGGACATATCCAGATTATGCTAGTGAACCAAGGAACATTCGGTTAGGTTTGTGTGCGGATGGCTTCACGCATTTTTCTATATATACGATACCATATTCATGCTCGCCTGTCTTTCTTACACCTTATAATCTACCACCCGAGTGGTGTATGACTAGTCCATATATAATTTTAAATTATATTATTCCCAGTCCACGTAATCCAAAAAGTTTGATTGATCTATATTTGCAACATTTGATTGATGAGTAAAAACAGTTGTGGTATAATGGTGTTGAAACATATGACATATCAACCAAGCAGAATTTCAAATTACGTGGTAATTTAATGAGGACTATTAACAATTTTTCTGCGTATAGAATGTTGTATGGGTGGATGACAGCTGGGAAGATATCTTGTCCTTACTGCATGAAAAATGGTAAAGCGTTCACTTTGAAACATGGCCAAAAGCAATCATGATTTGATTGTCACTGTCAGTTCTTACTTGATGATCATGAGTTTAGAAGGATGAAAAATGCATTCAAAAAGAATAAAGTGGAATATGATTCGCCACCTCCGATACTTTCAGGTAAGAAAATTTGGGAGAGGCTCCAGAACTTCAATAAAGTTACTGAGGCTCCACCTTCTAGATTCATCGGATATGGTATTACTCATAATTGGTTGAAACAGAGTATATTTTGAGAGTTGCCTTACTGCAATGATAATCTTCTCCGACACAACCTTGATGTCATGCATATTTAGAAGAATTATTTTGACAATTTGTTCAACACAGTGACAGATGTTAAAGGTAAGGCAAAAGATAACCCGAAGGCTAGAATGGACTTACAAGAATATTGCAGGTGACCTGAATTATACTTGCAGACAACGAACAATGGTAAGGTGTTCAAGCCCAAAGAAAGTTACACATTCACTTTGGAGGAAAGACGACAAATTTGTGATTGGGTTACGAAATTGAAGATGCCTGAGGATTATGCGTCGAATCTATGAAAAAAAGTAGATATGGAGGTAGGGAAGTTGAGCCATTTGAAAAGTAATGACTGTCATATTTTCATGGAGACCTTAGTGCATATTACATTTTGTGGTTTGCCTAAAAGAATCCTGAAACCCATCACAGAGATTAGTTTATTTTTCAAAGACTTGTGTTCTACCACCTTAAGGGAAGAAAACCTACTTCTGATGGATTAGAACATTCGTGTAACTTCTAGGAAGATGGAAAAAATATTTCCATGTGATTTCTTTGATGTGATGGAACACCTTCCAATCCACCTTGTTCACGAGGCACGACTTGGAGGGCCTGCTCAATACATATGGATATATCCCTTTGAGAGGTAATATTTATAAGTTTGATGTAATATTTTATTTTATTTAATTGAATGTTCTTAGCTAACATGACATTATGTAGGACAATTGGCAAATGCAAACAATTTGTTAAGTAGAGGAATAGGATTGAAAGATCTATATGTGAAGCATATCTCGCATAGAAAACTGCACATTTTTGTTCTGATTATTTTGAGAGTAACATGCCATGTTCTAGGAATAGGCCCAATAGGCACACTGTCGACTGTGTAAATGATCCATTATATCAACAAATGTCCATATTCAATCAACCAGGCCGATGTTCTAAGGATGTTAGAAAGAAAAGTTTGAGTGATATGGAGTACAAGTCAGCTACAATTCATGTGTTACTAAATTTTCCCTAAGTTGTACCATTTCTTGAGTAAGTATTGATTTATTAGTTATCAAAATGTAAAATTTACCGTGATTACTATAACGACCCGGCCGGTCGTTTTGAGTATTACAACCATGTTCCCCCATTTACTGCTCAATTTATGCTTTACAGTTGTTATATCACTCGCCTGGTAACTGGTTTGGGTTCGTTGAGGTTTTGAAATGAATTGAGACACTTAGTCTCCAAGATAGAAACTTAAGTTGAAAATATTGACCGAATATTGACTTATGTGTAAACGACCCCGAAATAGAATTTTGATAATTCCAATAGCTCCGTACGGTGATTTTGGACTTAGGAGTGTGTCCGAAAAATTATTTAAAAGTCCG
The DNA here is from genome assembly GCF_000390325.3 of Nicotiana tomentosiformis. Taxonomy (NCBI): domain Eukaryota; kingdom Viridiplantae; phylum Streptophyta; class Magnoliopsida; order Solanales; family Solanaceae; genus Nicotiana; species Nicotiana tomentosiformis. The sequence continues at coordinate 34,042,864 of NC_090820.1, read as the reverse complement.
TAATTAAATTAGCCTTGAAATGGCTAAAATAGAAATTTAAGTTGGAAGTTTGACCGGGGAGTTGACTTTTTGATATCGAGGTCGGAATCCGATTCTGAAAATTGGAATAGATCCGTTATGTCATTTATGACTTGTATGCAAAATTTGAGGTCAATCGAACGTGATTTGATAGGTTTCAATATTGAATGTAGAAGTTGAAATTTTTTAGTTTCATTAAGCTTGAATTGGGGTATAATTCGTGGTTCTAGCATTGTTTGACGTGATTTGAAGTTTCGACTAAGTTCGTATGATGTTTTAGGACTTGTTGGTATGATTTGACGGGGTCCCGGGGGGCTTGGATGTATTTTTGGAACATTGGTTGAGAAACTAGTAAAGTTAAGAAATTTGGGAGTTTGACCATGGTCAATATCGGGTCAAGAAAACCTATTTTCAGAGTTTTGAGTGCGCGAGTAGGTCCGTAGCGTGTTTTCTGATTGAAATTCATATATGGTTTGTGTCCGGCAGGTTCCAGATGAGTTTCGGATCATTTCGGAGAAGTTTGAGTTTGCTGGTTTCTGGTGAAGTACCGTTCATTCGCAATTGCGAACATTGTTCATTGGAGGTTACTGTTCACTCGCAATTGCTAACAATTTATCGCAATTGCGATGATTTTTGGATTTTAGTGAAGTTCGCAATTGCGAACAATTTATCTCAATTGCGATGATTTTGGATTTTAGTGCAGTTCGCAATTGCGATAAATCACAATTGCGAACAATTTATCGCAATTGCGAACATTGTTCATGGGAGGTTACTGTTCATTCGCAAATGCGAACCTGGGCAGAAACTTAAGGATTGAAAATCTGTCATTTCTTCATTTTCGATTGGGATTTTTAGTGCTCAAATTTTGGACGATTTTGAGGATTTCTTCACGACTTCGACTGGGGTAAGTATTCTATACCCGAAAGTGATTATATTTCATGATTCTATGGTTATTTCCATCAATTATTAGTGAATCAAATGTAAGAAATTGGGATTTTTACAAAATCTTTCAAAAAAAGGAATTTTAAGATTTGTAGGTCGAGTTGATGTCGGAATTTGATAAATTTGGTATGGTTGAACTTGTGGTTGAATGGGCATTCATATTTTGTAACTTTTGTTGGGTTCCGAGATGTGGGCCCCACGGGCGATTTTTGAGTTAAATTTCGGATTTTGTTGGAAAATTAGTATTTTCATATGGAATTAATTCCAATAATTTGTGTTGACTGAATCGAATTAATTATGACTAGATTTGAGGCGTTTGGAGACCGATTCGCGAGGCAAAGGCATAGCGGAGTAAAGAATTGCACGGCTGGAGGTAAGTAACACTTCTAAACTTGGTTCTGAGGGTATGAATCCCCAAATTTGGTGTTATATAAATTATTTGGAGGTGACGCACACGATAGTGGACGAGCGTGTGGACGCATACCATAGAAATTGTGACTTGAGTAAATACTGTGAAATTGTAAAATTAAAGAATCATGTTATTATTCACATATTCTCTACGTGTTAGGAAATTGAGCTGAGACTCGTATCAAGGATCATGATTAGGCTACGTGCCGATATGTTGGGGCCCACAGAGTCGTGTTGTTGTTGAATTTAATTATTTTAAAATATATATTTTATACTCAGTTATGTTCATCCATTGTGAGGATATTTATGGGATCGAGGTTGCCCGCCTGCAGCAGGCCATATTTGATTTATATATTATATGGAACGGGGCTGCCCGCCTGCAGCAGGTCATATCGGCTTTGTATTACGCTTGGGTTGAAGGAGCCCCTCCGGAGTCTACACCCTCCACAGTGAGCGTAGATGATTTATATACTGGATGGACTTCCTAGGGCATGGACTTGCCTTACTCATTTATATTTGTGATGAATTTCCCTGGACATGGATCTTGTCCGAACCATTTACATTTGGGGATAAATTACCCCAGTGCTGGATTAGCCTTATATTGTACTTAATGACTGACTGTCAGTCGATGTATATATACATATATGGGATGAAATATCCCTAGGTTGGATTGCCATAAACAGTACTGAGTGACCGAATGATTAGTGATCGTGAGAACGCGAAGTTTTTCCACCGAGATGTCATATTATTTAGAACTGGTCTATTTTACTAGTAATGAGTTTAAATGTTGAACTTGAAAGCATGCCTATATTTTAGTACTATTATTGCTATACTGGACTATACCTGCGGAGCTCGTCACTACTTTCAGTCTAGAGGTTAGTCTTGTTACTTATTGAGTTGGTTGTACTTATACTACACTCTGCACCTCATGTGCAGGTCCAGGTACTTTCGGACACGACGACTGTTAGGTCTCAGAGTGCTATCAGTTGGAGACTATCAAGGTAGCTGTCTGGCGTCCGCTGACCTTGACTCTCTTTCTTTCAGTTATTGTATTGTTCTATACTTTCAAATAGTGTTTTATCAATCACACTTTGTATTCATTTAGATGCTCATGTACTCAGTGATACCGGATTTTGGGAGTATTTTATATATGTATTTGTGAGATTTTCTTCCGCTGAATTTAAATATTTTGTTGTCAAACTCAAAAGATATTGTGGTTTAATGAGATTGTCGGCTTGCCTAGTATTGAGATAAGCGCCATCACGACAGGTGAGATTTTGGGTCGTGACAATTACATATTGATGCAACTACTAAAAATATTTGATGTGTCACAGTTACTTCGTGGGTCAATTTTGCCATGATGTTATATATACGAGTTTTGATATGTGGTTCAAACAGTTTGTAAGTTTATTCGGTTATGCTAACTTATGAAAAAAAATTTAACACTATGTAGGTAAATAATCCAAATAATGGTGTAAATCAATTTTTGAAAGATATATCTTGGGGACCTAGGCTTCAGGTCATAACAATGTCTAAGTACGTAGTGAATGGTTATAAGTTTCATACAGAAAATTGCTCTAAAAATAAAAATAGCAACAATAACGGGGTGTGGGTTCAAGGTGGTGATGACAACCAAGTTGGAAATATTGATTATTATGGTGTGGTCAAAGAAATATTACAACTAGAGTATACAGGTTGGCCATATAAGAAATTGATACTCTTTAGATGTAAGTGGTTTGACCCAAATCCAACAAGAGGTACAAGAGTACACCACCAATACAACATAATTGAGGTTAATCATACGAGGGAGTATGATCGCTATGATCCTTTGATAATTGCACATAACGTTAGGCAAGTGTATTATGCTCCTTATCCATTGCGGTGGAATAAGTCCGATTGATGGGTTGCAATCAAAACTAAGCATGTAGGTAGGTGGAAGTCGAGAATGTGTTAGATGTTGCATATCAAAACGATATCTCCAGTGTTCACCAAATAGTGGACGATCAGTTAGAAAATGATTTGGAACATCTTGAACGCATATTGGAAGAAGTTGATATAAATGAAGTAACAACTATAGAAAATGAGGACGAAGAATCAACTGATGAAATTCAAACAAGTGAGGACGAAGAATTTTCGTACGAGGAACAATATGTCGACGAGGATTAAAAAGTTTATTTTTTAAAAGCACTCTCGTGTTATAACTAGTTTCTTATATGTTTCAATCTAAATATGTATTATATTATACATATGGAAGGCAAGGGTAAAGGTAACAATGACCCTACTAGTTCTCAGGGTCGAGAAAAGTCTAGGAAGGGAAAGAGGAGGGTAAGGGATAATAATACTCCCTCTTTTCCACCCTCTTCAGAGATGCCTATGTCTTATCCTTCACCACATGACTATATTGAGCTGCCACAACATCACGAGGCCTACACCTTCATCCAGACACTAGGTCTTCCATCACAGGGGCATAGGACTATACGTCCGACATATAGTTCAGCTGCCTCACAGACACGTGGATTGCATCCATCTGCATCACAGCCACGTGGATCGCATCCCTACATATCACAACCACATGGATCACATCCATCCATATCACAGTCACTCGGTTTACAACCATCAGTATCACATCCACATTGATCGCATCCAGCTATATCGCAGTCACAGGGATCGCAACCATCTTCATCATCGACTCCATCCATTTTAGGACTTGGCCTGTGAGACTGTAGCTCTGATCCCCTACACCGTCTACACACGCCTCTGATATACATGCTGAGGATGATGATCCAGAGGCAGTGCATTATGATCGTTATGGCAGGATCATCATAGTCCCTGAGGGTAACGGGTAAGAGTTATTTGTTATTTTTGAGTTTATTATTTTATAATATTCTTACTAATATGTTCATGTGTTTTTATTGTTAAATTGCAGGTTCAGGTCGGGTAAGCAGACTACGAAGATAATCACCAATGCGATCAAAAAGCTTTGTGATGGCCCTTATGCGACTTGGATTGATTTCCCATACTCGCTGAAGGAGTAAATTTTCAATCAGTTTAAGGTATAAATATTCTTTTAAGTAATTTAATAATTTATATTTATGATGTTTCCATCTAATATTTAACTTTTGAAATGCAGAGCAAGTGAGTATGGGAAGACCGCTATAGCGAGGAAGTGGCTGTAAATTTTCATCATAAAGCCCGCAAGAGTTTGTCGGATCATTTCTCAGATGGTAGAAAGAAGAACAAGAGGCATGACTGGTATCTGCAACATTTATGGAATGATTTGTTAAGGCAATGGAAGACCGAGGATTTCTTACAGAAGAGCAAAAAAGGAAAGAAAGCTCGCTCATCCGAGAAGGGAGGCTCCTTGCACACTAGGGTGTTATCAGCATCAAGACAATAAGAAGAAGATTGGTAATTGCTTAAATTGTTCTACTTTTCTAAGTATATCAATTCAATTTATTAACTAAATTAATTTATTTTCAGAAAAAGAAATATGGGTGTCCAATGAGCCATGATGAGCTATTCAATGAGACACATATTTTAAAGAAGAAGAAAGAGGGGGATGGAGATAGGTGGGTCGAGGAACAGGCAGAGACTGCATATGTAAACTTTCAATTTTCTTTAAGTGTTATAATTTACTTTTATAAGAATTTTTAAATACTAATTTAATTTATAATAAGAATTTTTAAATACTAATTTAATTTATAATAATGTAGGGTCACTACCAAAGTAATGTGGAGGAATTTATTCGTATTCAGCCAGTTGGCGAATCGGGAAAGTCAACCCAACCTTCGGACGAGGATGCTAAAAGAATATTGTTAGAGGCTGTTGGCGGTCCCAAAAGGGGGAAGGTATACGGGCTTCCTGAGAAAATATTCCATAGTTATAGGTGTGGAATGAAAAGAATAGGGACTTCCTCACAGGGCGAGGAAATTAATAGGGAGAGCCTCTCAGCTATGCAAGAGACAGTGACAAAGCTTACATCCGAGCTAGAAGCAGCCAAGGAAAGAGAAAGGCTTAGAGATGCTCAATTCCTTGGTATGCAAGCTCAGATTAGAACTCTCCTTTCTACTGGAGTTTTTCCATTGCATCGGTCTCGTGAGTCATCGCCATAGGCTCGACCTCCACGTGATCGTTCCTCCCGTCCTCCCCGTGATCGTTCCTCCCGTACGATCCGTGATCATTATTCCCGTCCTCCACAAGGCCGTTCTCTATACCGTCTTGTATCTGAAAATTCACCAGATGATGATGATGTTGTAGAAAACACCCCTTGCCAATACTTTGATATACTTTGAACTAGACTAATAGAACTAGTTTTGAATTAGATTGAACAATTTTGAACTTGTTGTAATTACTTAGTTTTTGCTTGGTTTTGGATTGTGATGTTTAATTGAACTTTAATTTGTTAGTTTTAAAGTATTAATTGGATGTTTGTTTGTTGTTGTTGGATGTTTGGCTGGATTTGTAGTGAATTAGGGGTTGTATGTGGTGAATTGGTGGTTATGAGATGTGAATTGGGGGTATTGGTATACTGTTTTTATTTGGCAGGTGGTGTAGCTACCAAAACAAGTATTTTTTGCCAAAATTAATCCCAAAAAATCGACCAACCTTGGTCGGTATCTAATAAAAAAAATTAAAATTATAAATTACTGACCAATATTGTTCGGTTAATGCACATTTATTTCCCAAAAATTCAACATTACCAACCAAAGTTGATCTGTAAGTTGCCTGCCCTGTCCAGTTTACCGACCAACGTTGGTCGTTATTTTTAAATTTTAATTATTTATAATAAAAAAAAAGTTTCAATACCGACCATAATTGGTCGGTAAGCAAAATTAATAAATTTAATACACCGATCAAGTTTGGTCGATAAAATTAAATTATTAAAATAACATTCCGACCTATGTTTCTCGGTAAGTCAATTAAATTGTCAAATGGTCGTGTAAAGCATACCGAATTTCACCGACTTTGGTCGGTATGTCCTTCTTACCTTCAAAATACCGACCACGCGTTAATGGTCGCATTTTGGACGGTTATTAGTTATTACCGACCTTTGTTGGTCGGTTTTAATGGACGAATTTTCCCGGATTTCTAGTAGTGGCCGCTGCAAGGCTGGCTAATCGTATGTAGCAGGCTTGAATACCCCTGGTTCTGGAAGTCACATGAGTCCGAACGCTATGCTGAATGTGCGACCGAGATTGCATTACATAGGTACCTGTACAGGTGAGGAGTCGGTTGCTCCGGCAGCAGTGGCGCGAAGAACGGCGATTCCCCTCTTTCCATCGAAGTAGGGAGGACCTCCTTCCCCACCATTCCGACCTATTATTAATAGGTAGGGGTGGCAAAACTAACCCCAAACTCATGTGACCCGCCCAATCAATCCAAGTTTTAATGGGTTTGGGCTGGAATATTTTTGAAAATGGGCTATTTTGGGCTAGCCTGAGTTAACCCATCACAAATCATTAGTCCAAATGGACCCACGATGATGCCCAATAGTGACCTAGAAAAATGCTCAATCTTAGAGTTCTACCTTGACCCATGTTATATCTTTAATCTCTTGCTTAGTAATTTGTTTCCCATTCTCAAGCACTTGGTAATTAGTAATTTTTTATTCTCTTTATCCAAGTTTATATATATTTTTCTTTTATGAAATACGTTTTTTATTCTATTCACCAAAAAAGTGAGACTAGTACATTAAATTCGATACATATATACTTTTATAATAACTACTGACTCTAGTAGGAGACTCGTAAAGCCTTGATTTAGGTCCGCAAAATTTTTAATAATGAATTTTATAATTTTATTTTAAATTAGACAATCTTAATGTTTGTAGAAAAAATTAAAATTACAAAAATTTGTAAAAAAGAAACAAAGATGTCTACTCTTTAATAGTAAAAATATTTTTAAAACTTTAAATTAAATTACTTAAATCTTCATATTAGTAAATATATTTTTTTACAATAATATCAAAGGTAACATATTGCAAATACATGTCTAACATCTCATTTATTTAAATTATCCTTTTTTAATATAAATAATAATATTATTATGTGAAGCTAAAAACTTTATGTTATTTAAGAATATATACTATAAACAACAAGTATGAAAATAATGGCAAGACTAATTCTTTTGCATATATGTGTATATACGTACTAATAAAAAAAAGTATAAGTCCTCTTATTAAAATTGAGATTTAGGCCACTAAGTTTATGAAGTCGCCCTTGAATTGAGGATAGTTGGATCATCGTGCAAGGCAATTATTAGTGGGTGCCCTTACTTTAGGGTTGAAAGAGGCAGACACCACTTTCGTACGGTTTGATGCCGGAAGAAGAGAGTTTCATGAATTGTTCTTGCCCATACCATCAAATGTTAATGTTCCAAGACACTTGTTTGAGATGGATGGGGGTGTGAGTGTTGGCTGCATCATATCAGAATTAAAGAAAGCCTCTATTCTACAAATTTGGCATCGCCGACGAAAGGAGTGGACAAATAATATAATTGTAGAAATAAATAGTGTTGGTAGAATTATTGGTTGTAGAAAGAACTGGCTAGTTGATTTTAATGGAAAAGCAACAAGTGGTGGCAGTTGATCTTCGATCCAAGAAGAAACAGAGATTGAACTTACAGAATGATTATTTACATTATACATGTTTTGTCTTTCGTCTCAGTATCATTAATGTGCGAGATATGAGACCCGTAAGTTAAATCCATATGTTTCTTTACAATTTATTTGGATCATTATTTTTTAAGCAATAAAAGTTACAAATTAACTAAGCATTTGAAGTTAGTTAAAGTATGTCATGAACATAATTAGATTTCAGAGGCTTAATATTTGAATACGAAACCTACAAAGAACAATTATATTAAGTTAGTCAAATGTTATTTTCAATTATTTTTATTTTATGAGTTGCAAACATATTAATTGATCTTTTTGTGTATGTTCCTTTCTACCATTTTAGTTAATCTATCATTAGCAATGCTTTGTGATGATACTGACTAGCAGAGAAAAATATACTATCAAAAGATTATCGCAAGAAAATGCAGTCCCAAATTAAATTAGGAATGAACTTTTATAAACCTGCATATTGTAATATTAAAGGTCAATATTTAGACATATAACAAGAGATGTAAAAATAAAGGGAATACAATTGGCTCTACAAATAAGAATAATGTACATTCTAGACACTTATCACAAACTTGTGTTACCCCGTAATAAAAATAAGTCATCAACTGAGAATACAAGTAGATAAAAAAAACTTGAACAAACTAATAAAAATATGAATGTTGTGCACGGAGCGTGACTGAATCTCGGAAAAACAATGATATTTAATCTGTCTTTAAATCCTAAAAAGGTAGAGCTAGTGGATAGTACAAACGAGGAGGAAAAAAATACTTATCGGGAGTGTTACAGAAAGGCAAAAGAAAGAGGCAAAGTTAGCGGTTACGACGGCTAACAATGTGGTGTTTCCTCGTTTGTATGAGGAGCTCGGGAGCAAAGGGTGGGGACAAGAAGTTGTTGGCCAGGTGAGGGAGAGGAAGGCCCGTGATTTAGACCAAGTCAAGTGCATCAAGGACGAGGATGGAAAAGTATTGATGGACGAGGCACTTATTAGAAGAAGGCGACAGACATACATCCATAAACTGTTGAACGAGGAGGGGGATATAAGCATTGTGCTGGGTGAGTTGGAGCACTCCGAGAGTCGGCAAGATTTTGGGTATTGTAGGCGGATTAAGGTAGAGGAGGTGGAAGGGGTGATGCGTAAGATGTGCAGGGGCAGAATGACGGGGCCAGACGAAATCCCGGTAGATTTCTGGAAGAGCGTGAGGCGAGCAGGCTTGGTGTCACGATCCCAAATTCCCTCCGTAGGATGTCGTGATGGCACCTAATCTCTAAAACTAGGTAAGTCTATCAATGCGGAATAATGAGCTCCTTGTCCCTGGGGTCTCAGATTATTCTGCTGCCATGAGTTCAGACTATCATTTGGTGAACTCCAAGAAACGCCCGAGTGCCTCTGCCTCCAAGAGTTAAAATTATTACCACTTTCGTAGTTGCCCCTGTCAAAGCTTCCCACAACATTTACCACTTTATCTGCAGTTGAGGCCTAACACTCATCACAAGCTGATGATGGTTGGCTCTGGACCTTGGCTAATATCAACTTTCTTATCTCTTTGGCCATGGATTATAGTTGGGCTTGTAATGATGTGTTAGAATCCACTTGATGAACCCCAACTGATTTTCTTCTATCATTACTCTCATCAGACCATTGGATAGTATCTTCAAAGAGCTCATCAAGAATTGCAACAATCTCCTCACGAGTCTTCTTCATTAAAGGACCTCCAACTGCAGTGCTCAGAGTTTGTAGTAAGGAATGTGTCATTCCATCCCAAAGGTCCTAGAGTTGCACCTACAATTCAATCCCATTATGCTCACACTTTCTCACTATCTCCTTGAATCTTTCCCAAGCCTTGAAAACTGTTTCAGTATCCTCCTGGCACAATGTGAATTTCCCTTCTGAATTTCACTGTTTTTGCAGCTAAGAAGTATTTGTCAAGAATATTTTTAGTCATATCTTCCCATGTCCTGATCGGCCCAGTTGGTAAGCTATGAAGCCAGTTCTTCGCGCCATCCTTCAGTGAAAAGGGGGATGCCCTTAAGTAGACTGCATTTTTTTTGACACTCCGTTGTACTGGAAGGTGTTCGTGATTTCCTCAAAATCCATCAAGTGAATGTTAGGATCTTCATTTGCCCTCCCTCTATAAACACAGTTGTTCTGGATAGTTTGAAGCAAACCTTGCTTCAACTCAAAATTATTCGCTGCTACGGGTAGAGGTCTTGCACTGGACAGTCCTTGATTGAAGACTGGTCTGGCATAATAGCCTAATGCTCTACTAGGCCTGGGTACCATATTTTCGAACTGGTCTTCAACCAAGGGTCGATTTAGATTGAATCTTCGACCCACCATCTTCGATAGTCTCATCAGTAACTTTACGGGCTGCCTCAGTTGCTATTCGTGCAACTTTTTGTTGTGCTGCCTCTCTTGCAGCTAAGTCTACTCCATCGTCACCATTATTAGCCATGTGTTCTTGGGTTCAAGGTTGCCCCCAAAACTTTTTGGTGAGTTCTTTCTATTTCCTCAACTGTCGCATACTCTTTTCCACCTATGGATTGTATGAAATCAATTCTTTTGAAGAAGATCGAGTCATATACCAAAGAAGTCAACATGTTGTTTTCAAACTGAAGAAAAAACTCGTGAAGAATAAAATAAAATAGGTTCCTAAATTAGCACCAAAAATTATTTTGAACACTATTGATTGCCAATCCTCGGCAACGGCACCGAAATTTGAAGAGTGCAAACACAACACGAGATTAATACTCGCTAGCCAAAGATAGTATAGTTATGATTATCGTCTCCACAGGAATTGTATTTAAACAATATTCAAGTAATTACTAGCTTAACGCTATTCGAGATGATTAACATGTTGGTTAGGATTATTAATAACTAAAATTAACTATAAAATTAAAACAATTAACAATTGATCACTAAAAGACAAGAGTTGAGCAATATTGAAATATCAAAGGGAGAAATAAGGATCGTGACACGATAGGTGCAAGATAGCTAATTGGGATCCAACTCTAGTTTAATTCACTCTAATGTTCTAATGATTCTCACGAATTCACTCGATGATTAGTTCAAACGTGTAGTCAAGACTCATCTCTCGATTATATCTTAACTCTACGAGGTGAACTAATATAAGCATTGTAAAAATATGCAAGCATGCGTTAATGGATTGGTCTACAGGAAAACGTCTCTCGAATATTCTACTAACTTGATTTAATCAATAATTCAACAAGCTCTTTCGATTACTTAAGAGAATCACTGAATTAAACCAAACAAAATAATGCAAGATAATCATCACAATATTTCTCTTTCGATTACATAAACTGGTAAATAAAGTTACAAATTATTTAAAGCTCCATAAACTAGTTCAAGCAAAGAACTAAAGTTAAAATCCACAAATATCAAACAAAAAACCATATCCGTCAAACCCTAAGGAAAACTACTCCATAATCATGGAGGAAGTCATCACAAATATAATTAAAGAGTAAGAAAATATCAAATTAATGTTACAATCTAAACTCCCATATTGAATTGATGGAGAGATAATGAAATCTTGTCTTGTGTAGCCTTCAATGCTCTCCAAAAGCTTTTATGTCAAAAGTTCTCTAAAAATCATATTTTTGATGTATTTATACCATGTAGGAACGGGCTCGGACGAAACTATCCTTTCCAAACCGAAGTAGGAGAAATACTCTGTAAAATTTGCACATGCGTGGTGCGTGCATGGCGTGCCTCCCCACGCGGTGCGCATGTGGAGAAGTTCAGAGAGTTGATTTTTACACTCTGTTGGAATTTTTCACTAGCGCCTCGCGCCTCGCGGCGCATGGCGCATCGCGGTAGTGCATTTTTCTCAGAGTAATCTTTTTTTTTTCACTTTTTGACATCTAAACTTGGCACTCAACTCCCGAACGTGATCCCGACTTAATTTATTGGGCTTTTACTCAGACTTTAAAGGGCCAACTTGTTCAAATTAGTTTAATAGCTCGGAATCATTTTCTGCAAGGCATAAAACACGAAATAAGCGCAAATCACCATTAAATATGGGTTTCTAGCCTACCATCACTGGTTCTCATAGAAGAATACAAATTCTAAGTTTGTCATCATCAAAAAGGGAGAGATTGATAAGTTACATGCCTTTTTTTTGTTGATAATTTGACAAACTTCATGAGAGAACCATATTGGGAACCTGATACAATTGGTTCCTTAGTGTGCAGAGCAACTAATCAGATGTCTGGTTCAACTCTCAATGAAATCAGTTAAGGGAACATCAGAGGGAACATATAGGGATCAGTTTCTCCGGTCACAGTACAAGTCAACTCTAATAGTTGTTAAAATTGTTACACTGTACATGCAACAATACATCAATACTGCTGAAGCGTACAGTGTACCGGACACTCCCTTGCATCATCTTTGATGACCTCACACATATATTATCAACATGAGACAAGGGATTTCACTCAACACTTGCGAAACCTAAACATAGTTTTCTCTCTCAAGTGTGCAACCACCCTTATTCACTCTAAGGCATTGAAGAACAAAGAAGCAACAGACAATATGACCAATTCCCAACATTGATTATGTCTTATTTTCTTTAGTATTATTGTGTCTTTATTTCATGTTATTCACTTGTGTAATTCCTACTCAACTTTTCAGAAGCATTTCGTAGGATATCTTTTAAACCACCATTATTTTGGTTGCTTTGACTAGAGTTACTCAAGTGTGTAGCTTTGTAATAGAGTTATTACAAAGAGGCTTACAATAGAGTTATTGTAAGGGTTGGGGGATTAAAAGTTTAATTCCTAGATGGCAATAGACTGTAATCTAAAGTTTGCTCAGTTAGTGAAGTTGAAATCCTACTAGGGTAGGTCGTGATTTTTAATCCCATAAGCTGGGAGTTTTCCATATAAATATTATTGTGTTCTTTACTTGCTGCTATTTCTGTGGGAACTGATAGAGAACCAGGTTCTCTATACAATTTGGTGGACCCTTAGTTTACATCACAACAATCGGTAGTGTGTTGCTACAAGGGGTTAGAGTTAATCCTTAGGTTTGCAAGAGTTTGTAAACTTTGTTGTTGGCTTAGAGTTGTAGTGAAGTATTTTGAAAAAATTCTTACTAGGTAGTAGGCCGTGGTATTTTTCATATTTTGAGTCGGGTATTTTCGATATAAAAATCCTTGTGTTCTTTACTTTCTGCATTATTTATTTCGCAATTGTAGTGTAAGAAACGCATAGAAGAACCAAATCCTTCTATAATCAGTGCACACGAAAATTGGACACCACACAAATCACTCTTGTGTGGTATTTGAAGTATAAAACATCAATATATTAGAGCCCGTTTGGACATAAAATTTGATGGAAGATTTTTTCAAAAAAAATTCACTTTTTTCGAAATCAGCGTTTGTTAATAAAATTTTCAATTTTCACTTGAAGATGCATTTTAAAAATTTTCGAAAATTTAAAAAACTACAAAAAGCTATTTTTCAAAATTTTCACTCAAATCACTCACAAAACTTCAAAAACAATCAAAACTGAAATTTATATCCAAACACAACTTTAAGTAGGCATTTGGACATAAGTATTGTAAAATTCGAAAAAATGGTGAACAACTTTTTCAAGTGAAAATGGTATTTGAAATTTAGATTTGTATTTGGACATAAATTTCAGTTTGGGTTGTTTTTGAAGTTTTGTGAGCGATTTGAGTGAAAATTTTGAAAAATAGCTTTTTGCAATTTTTCAAATTTTCGAAAATTTTCAAAATGCATCTTCAAGTGAAAATTGAAAATTTTATTAACAAACGCTGATTTCGAAAAAAAATCAAATTTTTTTGGAAAAATCTTCAACCAAATTTTATGTCCAAATGGGCTCTAAATTTCAGATACCATTTCACTTGAAAAAAATTTTCACCATTTTTTCGAATTTTACAATTCTTATGTCCAAACGCCTACTTAATATCGAGTTGCCCAAGTTCACACAACTAAATAGAAGCATGGCCCTCATACTCCAATTACATTCTAGGGAATGTTGAAATGCGAGTTTATACTAATATAATTAATCTAACGTATTTTACTTTAATTTTTTATGAGGATCAATGTATGGCACTAGATATGCAGGATATTTTAATAATGCTGACTAAATTGCAAAATTTTAAGAGATCGTATAAAAACTTTCATAGAAATGGAATATAGGTGTGTCCGATGCGTCATGCGTGTATATTGGTCAATTTACTTCCTGCTCATATATATTAAATTTTGAAGATTCTTATTGTTTTGACTTCCTCACTAATAATTGGTGTATATCCCAAATTTTGAAAGTAAATATGAATATAATCTCAAAAACTAGTTTTAAAGATTCAAGTTCTGGTTGTTGGACAGTGGTTGGGTCACTTTCTTCTTTTCTTGTTTTACAGGACGCTAATTAGAAATTAATACTTTCTCCGTTTTATTTTAAATGACATATTTCGTTTATTAAGAGTTAAATCATGTGAAGTTTGACTAATATTTTATTTTTTATTTTTTATCATATTAACATGAGAAAAATTACAACTTATAATATTTTTTGTATAATTTTATAAATATTTTAGTTTTAAAATACCGAGTTGATCTCTCTACAAATAAATTACGCCGTCTAAATTTGAAAGAAGGGGAATATAATTTTACATTTTCTCAAAACTATGTATTGGATAGTGATAGCATATGGCGTTAGGCCATCTAATTGGAGCAAAGGGAAAAGTGGGCAAAAGAAAGATGGGTTGAGTGTTGAAATGAAACCTACTCGTCAACATTTATTAGTTATCCTACCATGCCATACAGCCAACTACTAGTGTCATTCCTACGATTACCTCCAACTTGCAGGGTGCTTAATAAGGTTTGTGTTTTAGGCCCTCAAATTTAAGAGGCTTCATTTTTTTAGAAATAATAAATTTATAGGTATTAAAAAAATAATATTTAGTATTTTTAGTACAAAAATAGGTTTTCTCATATAAAAGGAAAGACATTTTTAGCTATGCAAATAAATTAATTATTTGGCTTACTTAAAAATGAGTAGTATGAATAGTTAACATGTGAATGAAATTGATTTGTCAAGAAAATAGTACAAGTAGAAGATACTGTAATCGATATACTCAATCAAATAAAATGAATTTTCTTTTACAAATGCTTATATTGCTTATAGAATAATATTAATAATTTCTATAGCAGTTGCCTCAGTAAAAGAAGTATTTCAAAATTAAAATTAACAAAATCTTAGCTAAAATCAATAATGTCTCAAGAAAGATTAATTGGGTTGGCAATTTAATTAAAAAGTAATTATTTAAAAAATTAATTATAAAAATATTATTAACCACTTTGTATCTCAAAATTATAGAAAAATAGATTTCAATTTTTTTTATTATTTTATATATATATATATATATATATATATATATATATATATATTATAACATTTTAAAATATAATTTAGACATCACGGCCATACATGTATTTGAGCCGCTCTTGTGGACAAAGAATATGGATTGAATGTAATTATCAATGACAAATTATTAATCAGATGTTTGACTTGGCTTTAAGCCACACGGATGTGGTTGAGCCGCCATTGACAACTTGGACAAAGAATATGGATTGGATGAAATTATCAATGACAAATTATTAATCGGCCTAATAAGCTTGAATTTTTCATACAAATGAGTGTTGAAAATGAAACCTACTCGTATAACATTCAAGAATATTCCTACAAATGTAGTTCATCTTACTGTTACTTTTGCTTCAAACTTTTTCAAATTATTTTTGGTAAAAATTATTTTAAAACCAATACAAATTGAAAAAATAATATTGTCAATGTTATTTTGAAGAATTAACCGGCGTCTACCCAACCACTTAAACTAAAAATAGCCGGTGGGAATATAAAATATGCATAATTTATGTATTATATATGTATAATTATATATAATCAATATATAATTTTTGTATATGATTAGAAAAAGTAAACAACGATATGATCGCCTATCGTATAAAGATCCCTTATTTTTTTTTATCCTTGAAAAACTGTGTCAAATAACGAAGCAAGCATTCTAATACTTGGGTTCAACATATAAACTATGAATTTGGTTTTCACGTGGAAGTCATTTACTAGAGCACATAAAAGTAAGTTGCCTTGAACATATCTTATTTACTAGTAACAATAAAGATTTTTTAACAAAATATTAAGGTATATTAAGAAGGCATAGGAAATACCGCAGAAAATACCATGTTAATCTTAAGGCGGAAACAACTTTCACCAAATTATTGGCTCCCAATAAGAAAGAAAGTGAACTTTTTTTATTTGTTTCACCAAATTATTGTCTCCCAATAAGAAAGAAAGTGAACTTTATTTATTTGTTTGATAAAAAAAATTACACATTACAATAAAAGTGATTCATTATTTATTATCCACTATATCGATGCGGAACACTTGATACTCCGTGTACTATAGCAATTTTAGTATTTGTTGGCACTAATTTGTTAATTTTTGCATAGTGATGTGTAAAATATTTTACAATCTAATTATTTACAAATTAATTACATGTAAGTATACCGCAAGTGAACGAAAAACTTTCAAAAAGAAGTAGACAAGTTTGTGTATTCAATCAAATTACATTAATTATGTGCAAAACTGTTTATACCATTAGTGATTACAATTTAAAATTCACTAAAATTTATTTTAAAACATTGAAATAGAAAAAAACTTGTATTTGGAATACGCGTGAAATGTTACAATAAAATAAGAAGTTTTTTTCTTTTGCAAAAAATATCTTCCTAAATTTGAACGAAACGCCTGTAAATAATTCTAAAATAGTGCGAGTGAAATAATAAGAAAATCTAAAAAATATTTCCACATTGAACTGAAATACTCCAAAATTTCGATACAATCAAAGCAGCACAGAAACGATCAACTGAAAACCCAACATCAGAAAAGGGTCTATAAAAGCGAACCATACTCTTCTATACCCTTTATTATTTCCCCATTTGCCTTATCTAGCTGTTCACTCTCTTCGTATTCTCCGCCACTTTCTCTCTTCAGATCCATTTTCTTTTTAGATCCCATCATTCAACAATGGCTTCTGTTACTGGATCTTCTTTCGCCATCTCTTCCCTTTCCTGCTCTTTCAAGCAGAATCAGGTCAATTTTCTTTATTTTCACTCTCAAATCTGTTCTTCTTTTTCTCTATTTTTTTGTTTTATAATTAGACCCTTTTTTTTGTTTATCCTGTGTTTTTTTGTCAGAAATCTTATCTGGGTAATTTTATGGTTGTGAGTTTCTTGATATTTTTTAGGTTGATGCTGATGTGTGAAAAAGCTTCGATTTTTCCTATTTTTCTTGCTGATGTGTTTTAAAATGTTTTGGATCTTATTGTTATACTAGTGCTGTAGTTATGTGACTTGTTTGGAAAATATTTTGGTGATGAAATATTTTGATTTTGCTGAATTAATAAAAAAAAATTTGTGTCTTTGTAATATTTATTTGGGAATAGACTGTCATTTAATAAGAAATTGTTTGAAAGATTCTTTTGGTGATAAAAAAAGATTGGATTTTGCAGCTCTTTTAAACTATTTATTTAGACCTTGCAGTTCTTATTATTTTCTTTGTTTTTCTAATAGATTAGATCTATGTTTGATAGAATGTGGTAGTTGTGAAAGATTCTTTTGAGGAGGAAAAATCTCCATTTGCAGCTTCACCATTTGATTTTGTAGGCTATATCTTTAGAATTAGAATACAATGTATGTTCTTTTTACTTACTTTTTTTTTTTTCCGATTAATGTAATGTATTATAATTGATATAGTTATTATAAAAACCAAAACTTTCATGAAGTTGCTTAAGCAAAGTTATCTGTGAAACACAGGAAAGGGAATTTTTGTTGCCACATATGGAAAGTGTGATTTCTCATAATTTTTCCTCCTATTTTACTAAAACAATTTATTTGACTTATACAACCCTTTATCCTTGTGTTTTACTTTCCTCTTTATTTATAATTGGTCATGGCTCTATAACTCTATTGAGTTTGTTCCCTTGAATTGGTGCAGGTGCATTTGAAGACCTCTCTTTCTATTAAGGGAGTGAGCTCCCCTTCTCTCAGATTGAAGCCAGCTACTGGTCGCTTCAGCATTACCTGTGCGGTAATGTCTTTGCTTCCTTTTTAGTAAATCCTAATCCAAGCTGTTCGGATATTCTTTTTTTGGTGGAAATTGGTATTACTACTTATATCACAAGTAATGCATGTTTAATAGTGTTGGCTTAGTGTTATATTTTGTTTAGTTGATAAAAGAGATCATTGATTCGATGGTGCGTGGTATTTGGCAATTGTCATAATCTGTTTTCCTGAAGGCTTTGCTTCCTTTTACTCAATTTAGTATCTTTAGATGACAAGATTCTATCTGTATACCCAACTCTTCTGCTTAAAATTAATAATAGAAAGAGGAGGGAAGGAGTAACATCATCTATCTTCTGACTTTTGTGGACCAAAATTTGAAAGCATTTATGTGAACATGTGTTCCTCACTTCGTACTAGTTAGGCCAAGTACATTATTATCAGTAGCAAGTAGCAACAGCACAGCTGTTGCCTCTTTCCTAATTTTGTCTTGTCCGGCTCACTTGACAGTGACACATGGTGCAGGAAAATATGTGCTTATTAGAAATTAACTTAACCCCGTGCCACTTATTAAAACTAAGAAGTGTATTTGTGCAGGCTAAACCAGAGACAGTTGACAAAGTGTGTGAGATTGTGAAGAAACAACTGGCTCTTACTGATGATAAAGTAGTCAACGGAGAGTCAAAATTTACAGCACTTGGTGCTGATTCTCTTGACACGGTATGTTGACTCTAGAACAAACTTTTGCTGTGCTAATTCCCTGAAATGTTGTGTCGTTCAAAATGGCCCTTGAAACTTTACAAGTGTCTCGATATGGGATTTACCTAACATATTTAGAACCCTAATGATAATGTTGTATTGCAGGAATGTTAAAGTAACGTGGCATGCTTTCATTTAGAAACTGCGACTAGCTACTTCCATTTGTAAACCGTTTCCTGAATTTTTGGAATGATCATTCTGAACTACTTAAAAATATG
This sequence comes from Nicotiana tomentosiformis, assembly GCF_000390325.3. Taxonomy (NCBI): domain Eukaryota; kingdom Viridiplantae; phylum Streptophyta; class Magnoliopsida; order Solanales; family Solanaceae; genus Nicotiana; species Nicotiana tomentosiformis. The sequence goes on along the minus strand of NC_090820.1, from coordinate 34,023,779 downwards.
ATAAAATGCTGTTTATAACCATATTAGACAAGAGATACCGAGCTTTACACTTATTTTCTGTAACTAAGACATCCAAACTTCTAGTAGGGCAGCGTTAGCTGCTTTTTTTCTTTTCTTGTCGAGTATACTTCCAATAGTTCATTCATGCTCTTCCGCAACCAAATTTCTCCTGTTTCAGGATCTCCATATAAAACTCTCAGCCTTGTTTAAAATATCGTGCAAGTCGTGTTTTGGAATGCATCTTAATTGACTTGGTTATTGATATTATCGTTTATGTCCAGGTTGAGATTGTGATGGGACTTGAGGAAGCGTTTGGAATCACTGTGGAAGAAGAGAATGCACAGACTATTGCAACAGTTCAAGATGCTGCCGACTTGATTGAGGATCTCATTACCAAGAAAGCTTAAGAAATATTGAGCTATAGAGCTTGCCTAGCAAATTAGGTTTGGTAGGTCTCATTTTGGTTGAAAGTTTGCATATCTTATTTAGTCTTTTAATCGTCATCTCTCCTTGTGGAGAGCGTCTATTGCAGTTGGTTCCAATGAGCCATGTCTAGGTAAAAGGATTTCTTTTATCTGAGAGGAACTCTCGTGTCTTGTTTCTTTCATTTACTGTAAGACATTATGGTCATATTTAAAGATATCCTTGTACTATCTGTGTTTTCCGACTCCATTCTGCAGACTGTTTTGCCTACAGTCAAATAATTATATTTTTCAAGTAGACTCTAAGGGGTCGTTTGGTGAGGGATAAGGGATAACTAATCTCGGGATTAAGTTTGAGATGAGTTTATCCTATGTTTGGTTGGGATAAAATTGCGGTGTAACTAATTTTGGGATAATTAATCCTGGAATAACTTGTTTCCAACCAAACAACCCCCTAAGTGTTCTATTGAGGCCAAAGTTGAAAACCTCAATCCAAGCTAGTCGGGGCAGGCAAAACTTGAAAAAAGAATTAAGTGATATTTTAGGTTTAACTCATTAAGAATTTTTAATATGTATTTATCTTGAATGCTCTGATGATGTGTACGGTTGATATGTGTCTATGGGAGCCCCTACATGCTGGCCTTCTTTTTTTGGTCAAACATGTTGATGCCCACTTGTATATAACTACTTCTAGGTTATAATACCAGCAAAATAAAGAAGCAAAGTAACATTACCATGTATGTAATACATGGTATTCAATAAAAGGGCCAAAGCCCATTCTGGCCAAAGATCAAAAAACGAAGAGAAAGGGGAAGGGGAAAAGGAAAAGGGGAAAGCACTCAAGCAGCACAAGCATTGAGGGGGAAGTGCACAGATAGCCATTGATTAGAGATGTCTTTATTTTTTAGTCATTATTTTAAATGTATTTACTCTTTAGCCAGTGCTTAATAAATTTTTACCCGTCGGACAAAACTACCCCTGTGCTAGACGTAGGTGGTGTAAATATTAAGGACATGATGCCCTTAACTTCATGAATGTTGTATAAATATTTAGGACAAAGTGTCCTGTATTTGCACCTTCTGCTGCTAAACTTTAGGACATCATGTCCTTAACTTCATATGTGCAGTGTAAATGTTAAGGACATGGTGTCCTTAACTTCATGTGTGCAATGTAAATGTTAAAGACATAATGTCCTTAACTTGTATTTGTACCTCCTGTTGTTAAACTTTAGGACATCATGTCCTTAACTTCATATGTGCAGTGTAAATATTAAGGACGTGGTGTCCTTAACTTCATGTGTTCATTGTAAATGTTAAGGACATAGTGTCCTTAACTTCATGAGTGATGTGTAAATATTAAGGACAAAGTGTTCTATATTTGCACCTTCTGCTGATAAACTTTAGGACATCATGTCCTTAACTTCATATGTGCAGTGTAAATATTAAGGACATGGTGTCCTTAACTTCATGTGTGTAATGTAAATGTTAAGGACATAATATCATTAACTTCTATTTGCAACTTCTGTTGTTAAACTTTAGGACATCATGTCCTTAACTTCATATGTATAGTGTAAATGTTAAGGACATAGTGTCTTTAACTTCATGTGTGCAATGTAATTGTTAAAGACATAGTGTCCTTAACTTCATGAGTGATGTATAAATATTAAGGACATGGTGTCCTTAACTTCATACGTGCAGTGTAAATGTTAAGGACATGGTGTCCTTAACTTCATGTGTGCAATGTAAATGTTAAAGACATAGTGTCCTTAACTTCATGAGTGATGTGTAAATGTTAAGGACATAGTGTCCTTAACTTTATGAGTGATGTGTAAATATTAAGGACATGGTGTCCTTAACTTCATATGTGCTGTGTAAATATTAAGGACATGGTGTCCTTAACTTCATGTGTGCAATGTAAATGGTAAGGACATATCATTAACTTGTATTTGCAACTTCTGTTGTTAAACTTTAGGACATATATCCTTAACTTCATATGTGCAATGTAAATATTAAGGACATGGTGTCCTTAACTTCATATGTGCAGTGTAAATGTCAAGGACACGGTATCCTTAAATTCATGTGTGCAATGTAAATGTTAAGGACATAATATCATTAACTTGTATTTACAACTTCTGTTGTAAAACTTTAGGACATCATGTCCTTAACTTCATATGTGCATTGTAAATATTAAGGACATGGTGTCCTTAACTTCATGTGTGCAATGTAAATGTTAAGGACATAGTGTGGGCCATCGGACTGGGTAAAACCTGAATTAACCGTGGTACACTTGCGAAAAACTCCTTGCCGAGGGCCTGTGCACCCCCGGGATTAGTCGGGGTTCAAAGAGACTCGGACACCCGGTGCAAATCAAAAAAAAAAATGTTAAGGACATAGTGTCCTTAATATTTTACACATCACTCATGAAGTTAAGGACACCATGTCCTTAATATTTACACATCACTCATCAAAAAAGGGTAAAAAAGACTTTTCGTATCAATTTTAATAGAGTAGTGGCTATTTTTGCTCAACATTAAAAATACTGGCTAAAAAGTAAATACCACTTAAAAAAGTGGCTATACCACACCATTTCGACAAGCGTTGAAGCATTCAAAAACAAAAGAATAAGGGGCCAAGTTCAACAGAATCAAAACGGACAGAGGCGATCAAAAGCAACCACAAAGTGGGTTTACTTTGTGCAACCACAAAGTGGGTTTATTTTGTTCTAGCAAAGGGATTTACCGAGAAGGGGAACAAGCTAGGTAATTGAATTCTAAAACTTTTTCATGGTAATCTGATCCTATTACTTAATACTTAGCACACTATTAGCTATCAACAAAATTTAAGTTACTATTAATCTAGTACAGACAATGGAATTTTATATACATGATTCTTATAGGGCTGAGTAGATATAATTTTGGAATTGGATTAAGAATTTGAAAGATAAAGTCAAGGAAATTGGGAGAAATTCATAAGACTTTTTCGTGAATTAACTGGATATATCATATGAATAAGTTGTATTTAATAGATTTTGAAGTATTCTAAACTACTAGTAGCGTGAGTAAGTATAAATTGACGAATTAAGAGTCAAACATGGACCCAAGGGTTGGGCATTCTAAATTAGCTATGAATTAGCTAAAACAAGGAAATTAACACGAGATCGATATTGATGTGATTATAGATTGATTGAAGAAAGTCGTACGGATCGTTCGACATGACGAGTTTGGTATTTCGCACGAAGTACTGTGAGTAGTAATCTTACCGCAATTTGTGTTTTCATAACTTGCATGATTTATACATGATTTTTAATATGAATATGTTACCGATGATTTTGAGTTGCATATGGGACAAGTCTTTTACTCGATATGATACCGAAATAGTTATTTGAGATGATTACCGTTGTTTTAAATATTGTTGTTGTCATTAGATATGTTTTACCATTACTTGAATTTACTGTTATCGAAATGAAATTTCATGAATTGATATGAACCTAAATGCCCTATATTATGTTAAAATATTTTCCTATGAGTATATACGGTTACAAAGACAAGTATAAATGGAAGTAGACTTTGAAGGATCCCGTAACTAACGGCGGGTTCGTTAGACCTGGTGCACCTTGTAATTACCGATTACCGTTACAACCCTCGCTAGTGGAAAGGTAGAACTAGCATACCATTACCGATTTCCCTCGAGTAGGGACTACCGTTATATTTGACTTCTTGCGAAGAAGTCCACAGTTATACAGATTACATGATCCGTTCATTGAAACCTCCCAAATGTGAATATTGATATTATACAGTGGTTACCGAGCTTATTACTGAATTGTTAATTGTATTATACTACAAGAAAAATATGATGAGACTGAAAATTATTTATTGTTTCTGAAAGGGCATTTTTATGTTATTTTCTGTTTGATATACTAGTATGTTTTCTGACTTGTCCTCAATGAAAACGGTTGTGGTTAAGTGTTATCACTCACTGAGCTAGTGACTCACTCCCCGCTAATTGTTTTTACAGAGACAACAGTTGACGCAGGCAAGGATTTCGTTAATTAGAGCGCACGTGTTGATAGTTCTTGGTGAGCCTCGCACTTGTTCGCGTAGACGGAGATTTTATTTATTGTTATGGTCTTTTCTTTGAACTCTTAGAGTTGCTCCATAGTCATTCTTTTAGAGTCTTGAGTATTCTATTGCTACTATGGACTTAGGATGAGTATTGCACTTTTTTATCGAAATTGGAGATAAATTAGTATTTCTGGTTGTTAGTGGATTGATTCATAATGGTGAAAACTTATTTTGGTTAATTGATAAGTTATCAATTGTTTGGTTTGATATTAGGATGATTGGTTGTTGATTTTGAGACAAAAATTTTTTTGGACAGTCCAAAAACAGGGAAAACTTTATTCGATTTTCTGTAAAATACCGATGAAGCTTACTTGGGAGCACTTACTCCTAAGCGCCGGTCACGATCCTAAATTGGGTCATGACAAAATTGGTAACAGAGCTTAGGTTTTAAGACCCGAGTCATGGAGCAATGTTTAGTAGAGTCTTGTTCATGGGTATGTAGGCGCCCATACTTATGATCTTGAGGCTACTGAACATCTAGGAATGTTTTCTCTTCTTTCATTCTTTGATCGTGCATTGAGATAACTTGAGATTGACTTTGAAGTATTTCTTTCGTAGATGGCTAGGACATGCACACCCTCATCTGCTGGACGTGGTACTACCCGAGGTGGCGGTCAAGTTGGGGTTCATCAAACTAGAAGACAGGTTGCTCCTCAACCTGAAGTTGGGAACATGGGTCAACCCCAAGCTGCTATGCCAGATCAAGTGCAAGGGCAGGGAATTCAGGACGCTCCACCAACAGTTCCAATTGTTATACCTACTGTTGCCTTACCTGCATACACAGTGGCAAGGTTATTGAATGTGTTAGGGGAATTGGTTCCTACTTAGGGTGGAAGTTCAGCTCCTCAGGATACTTTACAGACACAAGCACGTGTACAGACTCAGACTTTCGGGAATAAGGAGGTATCCCTACAAGAGTTCCTGAAATTGAAATCACCAAAATTCACAGGTTCTGATAATTCGGCAGATCCTCAAAGTTTCTTGGATGGGACACTCAAGGCATTATGTGCTCTAGGATGTTCAAGTGAGAGAGCCGTGGAGCTCGCAGCATACAAAGTAGATGATATGGCTAACACATGGTATGAAACAGTATTGCTAGGAAGGCCAGCAGGAGCAACACCACTGACATGGGACGAATTCACTAAATTATTCATGAATCATTTTCTTCCAGACAGCGTGATGCAAAAATATGCTAGATACTTTGAGAGATTGGTTTAGACTCCAGATATGGATATGTCAACATATAACACCAAGTTTTGTAAGTTGGCTAGATATGCTACTTACTTAGTGCCTACCGAAGAAGCTCGAGTTCAGAGGCTTGTTGATGGGTTGGTTGTTCGTCTATACACTGCTGTAGCCCCACAGATGAAGACTTTGTCATACTCTGATGCAGTCGATCTCGCTAGAAAGATTGAAAACAAGGGACGTGACGAGAGTGCAGCTAATGATTTACGTAAGAAGGCCAAGACAGGGGGATCTTTCATTGGCTGTTTTGATGAAAATCGCAGAGCAAGAAGTCAGGGACAACAGCAACAAGGTTCTCAGACAAGGACACACATGTTTTCACAGTCCACATATAGACCACATTACAGACAGGGTACCAGGGAACTATCATCATCTGGACATCATCATTCTGGGCAGATATATGCCACTACTCCAGTCTTCCAGACCTGTGGTAGATCACATTTGGGCCAATATCGTGTTCTAACTGGAGAGTGCTTTCGGTGTGGCTAGTTGGGACATCACTTGAGGGATTGTCCTCATCCTCCGAGAAATTTCAACCAGGCTTCTATTCAGTCAACTGCACTTACTCAGACCACTCGTAATACTTCAGGTGCAACAGGTACAAAAATAGAGGTCAGGTGCTGGAGATTGTGCTACTGTGAATCAAGGACAAGGGAATGCTGGTAGAGGTCAGGCGAAAGTTTTTGCATTTACTAGACAGGTTGCTCAGGCCTCGAATGCTGTGGTTACATGTATTCTTTCTGTCTGTTCATTTGATGCACTTGCGTTGATTGATCTGGGATCTACTCACTCCTATGTGTTCTCGTACTTTGCTTTGAGGTTTAGTAGACAACCTGAGCTATTGAATGATCCTTTTCTGGTTGCTACTCCTGTTAGAGAGTCTCTATTAGCTGAATACGTGTATCGTGCTTACCAGATTCGGGTTGAGGGTGGAGATACTCTAGCTAACCTTATTGTACTTGATATGATTGACTTTGACATGCTGATGGGAATGGATTGGTTATCTTCTTGCTATGCTATCGTCGATTATCATGCAAAAATAGTCAAGTTTGAGATACCAAACGAACCTAGTTTTGTTCTAAAAGGGGGTCAGGTTCCAGCGACTTGCAAAGTTGTATCTTTTATGAAAGCTCAACAACATGAATATTGCTCCTGCATGCACGTTTTGTGATAAAAGGCAGCCCGGTGCACTAAACTCTCGCTATGCACATGGTCGGGGGAAGGGCCGGACCACAAGGCTCTATCTTATGCAGCCTTACCTTGCATTTCTACAAGAAACTGTTTCCACGGCTCGAACCCGTTGACTTCTTGGTCACATGGCAGCAACTTTACCAGTTACGCCAAGGCTCCCCTTCATGCATATTTTGTGATAGTGCAAATGAAATTATCAACCATATTTTTTTCGACTGGTGCAATATTGAAGCCTTTTGAAATACTATCATCCAAAGTTGCTCTAATCCTACACTAAAACAACAGTGCCATTTTTTCTCCTGATGAATGGTGCAACATCTGGAATTTACTTAAGAACAATTCATTTAACAACTTCTTTTTCTTGGAAAGAACTATTCCCATTCTGTTTATGGCATATTTGGTTAGCTAGAAATGACATTCTTTTTAATTAGAAGAAGGCAACCATGAATTCTTATGATACCATCGCCAAGGCTACTGAATACGCCCTTTTGCTTGCTAGGAATGATACTGTTAATAAGAATACTATTAATGTAAAATGGGAACCTCCACTAATTGGGAATTATATACTGATGGTTCTTCCTTCGGCAACCCAGGTGTAAGGGTAACTGGAGGAGTTATATACGTAATAGTACTGGTGATTGGATACTTGGCTTCATAAAGGGATCGGAATCCCAAATCGTCTTAATACTTTGACAGAGTTATTACTTATACAGGGACTCAAGATTGCAAAGCATAATAATTGGATGCAACAACTGGAAGATCCAAAACTCTCGCATAACTATAGAGAGCAGAATAGGGTAGCAAACCTCTTAGCCAAAGAAGTATATTACAATTTCAAAGAGAAAGCTCGACCTGTAATTGTGATTTGGTAGCAAACAATGCTACAGTCTGCGCAGGGAACAATTGTGCTCCCTTAGTTTGTAATATTACTACTTAAGCTTCTTTAAATAATGGTTAACCTAAAAAAAATAAATATCAACGGCGATCTCATGTCTGTGAGATTAACGATCATAGCATCTATGATGGATATAACTGTCTTGCTCAAGATTCAATCTAGCTTTCACATTGTTTGTCCAGGGATCACAACATTAAGTCTTCCTCTTCCATATAATAAACCCATGTTTCTTAGAAAACCAATAATTCCTGACCCCATTAACCATAATTGTCATGTCATACACATTTTCTGGTCCTTCCGATGATGCCATATATGTATGCTCGGCGGTATGATGCACACCAAAGTAACTATTCCCTTCATTCATTGATTTCTCGGGGCCGATATAGTCGGCAATAGCAATTCTTGGAATTCTTCACTAAAGTCTTTGTTAATAAATCTTTGTACAAAAAGACAGAGAGAAAGAATACTGCTTAAATTTTAATAGTTAAAATATTTTAAAATTTTGAATTAAACTATTCAAATTTTAGTATCAGTAAATAAAGTATTTTATAACAAGATCCAAGGTAATATAGGGAAAATACATGGCTAGCATCTTATTAATTTAAATTAGCGTCATTTTGGTGAGAGACAAATCAATCAATATTTGACTAATAAGAGCTAAATTTACAAAGAGTGTATTGATATAATATAATTAATGATGTCACTTATTGCGATCCCAAGTCTATGATTAACAATGCTCTAACGAAAGTCAAAGCATGTATATGCGCATAATTTTCCATTTCTATGTTCAATTTCTCATTCACTTTGTTGGTCCGAGGATCAATTACAACCACTTCTCCCTCTTTGAATATCCGAGGATCAAATACCACCACTTGTCTCTCTTCGAGTATAATCAACTTTTATGTTTTTGCATTACTAAATTAGTTGTATAAATTTGATGCTAATTGAAAAGTTGATTGACTATCTATTAACCCTGTATGGTGAAATACCATCTTACTTAATGATACTTAGATAGTTGGTCAAACATGGTTGCAGTGGCGGCTGTGGCTAAAGCCAAAACTTAAGGAGGCCCTAAATTTTTTAGTATTTTTTTTATATTTTATTTGATGTTTCTTCTTATAGCTTCCTAAAATGTAAGAAAGTTAATCATAAATTTGGACAATAAATTGTTTTCACTTAATAATATGATTAGTACGTGTAATTCTCACGAGACATATTTTTTTTTTATTGATTTTAGTTTACAAACTTTTTTTATTTGAGGAATCGTTAGAGAAAATATTAAAAGTACTCTATAAGCAATATAAACATTTAAAAAAAAATATAATTCATACTTCAATGCAAATTAGAGTATCATCTTTTACTTGTATATTTTTTGTATTACTTTTAGTTCCAAAAATTGGTAAAATCATCAATTTCATAGATCATTATGCTTTAAAAGATATTCAAGGTTAATAGCTTGTTCCACCAAACTTCTTCAAGGGCAAAAACGTTTCCCCCCAAAAAAGTACATTTTTTAAGAAGTTGAGTTGTTTGCTCAAGCTTTTAAGAGGAATCAGGCTACACAACATATTTTCCAATCTAATCGTTTAATGCTTTAGTTAGTTTGAGCTTGAAAATATTTAAAAAGATATTCAAAGAATTAAAAAAAAATTCTTACAATACCGAAGTTATAAACAAGAATGATTCAAGTTCAAATGCATTAGACAAAATTAAGAGAGGAAGTAGCTACAAATTTAATTGCCTACTATTTTCAACCGTAATTACATTACATATTTTAAAATAGTATATAGTATAAACTTTGAAAATATGGACGTAGTGGAGGATAAAAATTGACATGTGACTACAAAAAATTATTTTTTCACTAAAAATAAATATATGGAGTAATTATTTATATTATATATAAAATTAATTTTGGGGCCTTAATTTTGTGGGGCCCAGACGCCCCGGTGAGAAGGTGTGAGAGGTTGACATTGGAGGACATACGGAGATGTAGAGGTAGGCCAAAGAAGAGGTGGGGAGAGGTGATTAGGCAAGACATGGCACAACTTCAGCTGACCAAGTGATAGGAAGGAATGAAGGTCGAGGATTAGGGTAGTAGAGTAGGTAGTCGATCTAGAGTGTTCATAACAGTAGTATTGGCACGCAGTCTCGCTTTCTGTTGGTAGTATGTTTTTATGACTAACCGTTGTTTTCTTTCATTATTGATCATCTTACTATCTTGTTGTTTTTATTCTGCTTTTATATAGTTTTTTGGTGCTGTCCCTCGTCTATATTTTCATTAATGTGGTGCTTATGCTTTCCTGAGCCGAGGGTCTATTGGAAATAATCTCTCAATCCTCTTAAGGTAGGGGTAAGGTCTGCGTACACACTAACCTCCCCAGACTCCACGGTGTGGGACAATATTGGGTATGTTATAGTTTTTTGGGGGCCTAAAGCCACTGCTTTAGTGGCTTTAGGGTTGAGCCGCCCCTGCATGGTTGTTCTAGGTTTACTATCTCGTTTTTTCTTCATAAACTCTATTTATCTTCAAATCTAACTAATGATCCAACGCTTCCACTCACATGGGATTTTTGTCTGTTTTAGCAAAGTCTCAACTCTCAAGGTCTACAAACCTGAACTATAGCAAAGGCAGTAGTCCTAATATTGCTATTAGAAAGTCATGCATATTTCATTCACATCATTAGTACCCTTTGTTCAAAGTATTTGAGATGTTCACTGCATTGAGTAAAAGCTAAAAGACACAGTTACCTGTTGCTTCAAAAGTCTGGTTAGCATAAAAACCTATACCATTTACTCTTATAAACTGTTGGAACACCAATAATCCAACACCAATCTGCAATGAAGAATTTCAAGAATATTAGCTCGCGGTGAAACTATCCCCTTTGAGCTATGCCTGCCTTCTATTCAAACGCTTAATCATCATCGTCTGGAAGTGGTTGAGCAGCAGCTTGCAAAAGCTTTTGTTCATGCCTGGAATGTACAGAGGGGTATGGTTAAAGGCGATGGTAGGCTAGGAACACGCATTTTAGCCGTATTTTACACTCTAATTACTGCACTTTGAGCGTGTTTGAGCTTACATGATGATGATTTGCAATTATTACTTATTTTATGCCTTGTAGGAGATGATTCCAGAAGATGTTCTGGAGCTAAATTGAATAATTTGGAGCTTTAAAGTCTGAGTAAAAGCCCAAGAAATTAAATCGGGGTCGCATCTGGGGCTCGTGGACCGGCGTTGCATACGAAAGTTGGAAGAAAACACATAAGCTGGAGCAAAATATACTAGTGCGTCGCATAAGGCGTGACATTAAGCGTCGCATTAGTACAAAAGTTTTTCAGACGTTTGAGAAGTTCAGATTCTTGGAGTTTTTGGGTCTGACAGGAAAATACATTAATGCGATGTAGGGTGCGTAGCATTGTGCGACGCATTAGTACAAAAGTTTGTCAAGCAAGCTAAGTTCAGAGAGTTGATAACCGAGCAAAATACATTAATGCGATGCAGGGCACATAGCACTGTGCGACGCATGAAGTATAAAAAGTTTTTCAGGGTTTTTCATTTTGGCTCAAAGAGGGTAGTTTGGTCCAGGAACGTTCCGACTTGGTATAAATACACTAGAAACAAGTTTTTAGGGGACTTTTAACCTATGGAAGATTGGAAGAGCATTGGAGACTCAAAGCACACAGATTCATCATTCTTTCCTCAACTCAACACCCGAGTTTGGATTGAATTCATGTTTTCTTATTATTCAACTTTATTTGTGATGACTTTCTCTATAATTATGGAGTAGTTTACCTTAGGGTTTGACGGATATGGTGTTTTGATTGATATTTGTGGATTTTAACTCTAGTTTTTTTACATGAATTCGTTTATGGAGCTTTGAATTGATTGCAACTTTATTCACCAATTCATTTAACTAAAATAGGAATGTTTTGGTGATTATATTTGCATTATTTTATTTAGTTTAATTCAGTGATTCTTTTAAGTAATCGAAAGAGCTTGTTGAATTGTTGAGTAAATCAAGTTAGGAGAATATTCGAGAGACGTTTTTCTAGATACTAATCCATTAATGCGTGCTTGCATATTTTTATAGTGCTTTATATTAGTTCACCTAGTAGAGTTAAGACTTAATCAAGAGAGGAGTCTTGGCTACACCTTTGAACTAATCATCGAGTGAATTTGTGAGAATCATTAGAACATTAGAGTGAATTGAACTAGAGTTAGATCCCAAATAGCTATCTTGCACCTATCCCGTCACGACCCTTATTTCTCTCATTGAATATTTTGGTATTGCTCAACTCTTGTTTTTCTGTGATCAATTGCTTTAGTTTTCATAGTTAATTTTAGTTATTAATAATCCCAACCAAAGTGTTAATCATCATGAATAGCGTTAAGCTAAAAAATACTTGAACCTTTTTAAATCCAATCCATGTGGAGACTATAATTAAACTATACTATCTTTGTCTAGCGAGCATCAATTTCATGTTGTGTTTTGCGCTCGTCAAATTTTGGCGCCGTTGCCGGGGATTGGCAATCAATAGTTTGGTGCTAATTCAGGAACAAATTTTATTTTATTCTTCACGGCTTTTTTCTTCTATGTGCAGGTAACAGGTTTAACTTCTCTAGTGTATGACTCGATTTTCTTCAAAAGAAGTGATCTCATACGACCCAGAGGTGGAAAAGCGTCTGATACAATTGAGGAAAGAGAAAGAACTCATCAGAAACTTTTTGGGGCAATCTTCAACCCAAGAACACATGTCTAAGAACAGTGATGATGGAGTAGATTTAGCTGCAAGAGAGGCAGCACAACAGAGAGAATAAGCTGCACGGATAGCAGTTGAAGGAGCCCTTAGAGCTGTTGATGAAACTGTCAAAGAAGATGGGGGTCAAAGATTCAATCTAAATTGATCCCTAGTTGAAGACCAGTTTGAAAATATGGCTCCCAGACCTGGGAGAGCATTACGTGACTATACCAGACTAGTTTACAATCAGGGACTGTCAAGTGTCAGACCTCCACCCATAGTAGCAAATAATTTTGAGTTGAAGCAAGGCTTGCTTCAAACCATTTAGAACAACTGTGTCTTTAGAGGGAAGGCGAATGAAGATCCTAACACTCACTTGATGGACTTTGAGGAAATCATGAACATTTTTCAGTATAATGGAATGTCGAAAGATGCAGTCTACATAAAGATATTCCCCTTTTCACTGAAAGATGATGCGAAACACTGACTTTGGAGCTTACCAACTGGGTCTATTAGGACATGGGAAGATATGCCTAAAACATTTCCTGACAAGTACTTCTCAGCTGCAAAAATAGTAAAATTCAGAAGAAAAATTCACAACTTTTGCCAGAAAGACACCGAAACGGTCTTCGAAGCCTGGAAAAGATTCAAGGAGATAGTGAGAAGATGTCAGCATAGTGGAATCGAACCATGGATGCAACTTCAGGACTTTTGGGATGGACTGACACCTTCCTCACGACGAACTCTGAGTACTGCAGTTGGAGGCCCTTTAATAAAGAAAACTCCTGAAGAGATTGTTGCGATTCTTGATGAACTGTATGAAGATGCTAACCAATGGCTCACTGAGAGTAATGATAGAAGAAAAGCAGTTGGGATTAACCAGGTAGACTCTAACACATCAGTGTAAGCCCGGATAGACACCATGGCCAGAGAGATAAGAAAGTTAACCTTAGCCAAGGTCCAGAGCGAGTCATCATCAGTTTGTGACTTTTATGGTAGGGGTCATCCAGTGTATGAGTGTGAGGCCTCGACTACAGATGAAATGGTAAATGCTATGGGGAGCTTTGACAGAGGCAACTACCAAAGTGGCAATAATTTTAACTCCATGGGAGCAACAGAATAACTCCATACCCCAGGGACATGGAGCTCCAGGTTTTCTCAATCAGTAGAGGCAACAATACCATCCTTCTAATCAGTCTAGCATAGAAGATCTTATGAAGGCATTTATTATTAAGACAAATGAGAGGCTTGAAACTCATGGCACAACCATTTGAAACTTGGAAAGATAGGTAGGGCAACTTGCTAATCTATTGTCTGAGAGGGTTCCAGGAACTCTCCCTGCTAATACTGAAAAAATCCAAAGAAGATAATAAATGTGGTGTCTTTAAGAAGTGGACACGTATTGAAGGATTCCATTGCAAAACAAAAGGATGAGTTGATTGAAGGAAATGTAGAGATTGTGGAAGAGCAAAAAAATAGCAATAATCAAGAAGGTGAAGTGAGGGTAGATGGTGGTCTGAAGAAGAAGAAGGGAAATACTAGAGCTCAGAAGAAGAAGAATGATGGGAATTCAATGAATGAGGAGACTGAGGAGATCAAATACATGCCTGCTCTACCTTTCCTCCAGAAGCAAAGAAGAGAGAAGCTGGACAAACAATTCAGACATTTTCTAGAAGTGCTCAAGCAGGTGCATGTTAATCTACCTTTCATAGAGGTGCTCTCTCAGATTCCAGTATATGCTAAGTTTCTGAAGGAGATATTGTCCAACAAACGTAAGTTGGAAGAGACATCGGATGTCAAGCTCACAGAGCATTGTAGTGCCATTCTGCAAAATAAGCTCCCTCAAAAGTATGGAGATCCAGGGAGTTTTACTATATCTTATTCTTTAGGAAGTACTAAGTTTGAAAAATCCTTGTATGATTCAGGTGCTTCTATTAATCTTATGCCTTTATCTATTTTCAAGAAATTAGAAGGAGAGATTGGAGAAATCAGATCTATACCTGTATCTTTGCAGGTGGAGGACCAGATCACAATCATACCTGAAGGAATAATGGAAGATGTGCTTGTTCGAGTGGATAAATTTGTGTTCCATATGGACTTCATTATGGTGAATATGGAAGATAAAAGGGAGGTCTCTCTAATTTTAGAGAGACCCTTCTTGGCTACTGGCAGAGCTATTCTGGACATTCAGGAAAGGCAGCTCATGCTCAGAGTGGGAGAAGAAATAGTGATTTTCAAGATGAAGGGAGCAATGGGGGCACCTAGAGATGAGCTGACTGCACACTCTAAATTCAAGGCAAGGGCCCTAAAAGAGTGACCCGGAGAGGGTAAGCATGACAAGTGTGAGGTGTACCCGAAGAAGGAAAAAAAACTTTTAGCATGGATGTGTGCATTGGGTCAGGCGTGCAACGTGGATCTCGACTTTGATTCAGACCCAAACTAGATGATTTAGGGAGTTTTCTTTACCTCTTTCTTTTTATTTGTGTGTCATGGGGATATGCCACAAATTAAAGTGTGGGATGTAAATATGTATATGTGTCTTTTTATTTGTGTGTGTTCTCTCATTAGTGTTATTTGAAAAAAAAAAGATTTTTTTTGACTTTTTCCGACGATGAATTTCCTCAACTATCTTCTTGAGGGATTAGAGGTGAAGAAAAAAAAATTATCTTTCATTTTTGTTTTATTTTCTTAAGTAGTGTAACAATTCCCCCTTGGTTTTTCTTTGTGTTGCGGTTCTTTTTCAAGGGTTTTACTTGAACCGGATGTAGTTAGTTTTTCTTTTATTAGGAATAGAGAAGTCTTGTGTTGTAGTGTTAAATGGAGATAACTTGTCTTAACTCTGTTGTCCTTGAGAGCGGTGAGTATTTTAGTTGTGACGCCTAGGCTTAGTTCTTGATTCATGAATAAGTATTTTAATTTGTTTGATTTTGACTTGGCTTAACCGCTTTGACTAGAGAGTTGGGATAGATCTGATCCTAAGTGAGTTATGTGCTATGGTGTGTGTGAGGATTTGTGATATTCTGTGCATGTCAATTGATGTCTAGAACTTACCATGTGTGTTTGCAAAGCGAAATAACAGTCTTGTTCAGTCTAGAAAGTGATATAGGCATTTTTTTGTTAAGCCAGATATATGTTTTTACCCACCTAATTGTGATATATGTTAGTTAGCCCCGTTGAGCCTGTAATCCTATTTCTTCGGCAACCACACTACAAGCCTGACCCCTTTATTTGAATTGACTCTTTGTTTGAACCTTTCACCTCAATTGAGCACTTGAATTTGTTATGAGCTTGTTAGAAGGTAAGTGGAGGTAAGGTTGGCTTTTGAGTGGAACTGAGAAAAATGGAGAAATGTGCGTTGTTTGAAAATTATGAGATCTACCTGTAAGGAATTGAAAGAAAAAACACAAATGTAGTTGCTTGAAAAAGAAAAAATTAGAACTTTGAAAAGGAAAATTTTGATTCCTTGCTAGTGGTAGTTCTCCATTACCACTTTAAGATTCGTAGTTCTCATCTTGTTTGTACTTTAAGATATTGTGAGCTTAATGCTATTATGTGTAAAGGTTGGGGTTTGGTTCAATATAAGTGTGAGGTTGGCATGTTAATATATATGTATTAAAGTGCTTAAGGAGGTGTAGTCACTATTATCGAAATTGTATCCTACCCGTCCTGCATCCTACATTACACCCAAATTAAGTCCTACTTGATCCTGGACTGAATGAGCTCCATTAGTAGAGTATTACACTACGAACAAGCCTATGGTATGTCTTCTGTGGCACATGAGTTTTATTTTGAGGGTGAGTTAATTCTTTCTATCTTGAATTCTTAATTGTTCATGAACTTTATTGTGTGTGGAACTACTCTCTATTGATTATGTGATGGCACATGACTTGTGAAGGAAATGTAATATTTTTAGCATCTGTGTTAGAGTAAGTGAGCAGGTTTTTGAAGAAAATGTGTGGTGCTTTTGAGTCGAGTCTTGAGGCTAGGATGTTACGGTATGGTGCTTAGTCTGCTTTAAATATTCTTGGCATGATGTTTGAGGGAAGTTGTTTGATGAAAAGATCGTCTCTATTTGAAGTGTAGTTTGATTGCTCGAGTAGGAGCAATAGTTTAAGTGTGGGTGTTGATGGTAGGCTAGGAACACATGTTTTAGCCGTATTTTGCTCTCTAATTACTGCACTTTGAGCGTGTTTGAGCTTAAATGATGATGATACACAATTATTATGTATTTTATGCCTTGTAGGAGATGATTTCGAGTTAAGAAGATATTCTGGAGCTAAATTGAATAATTTGGAGCTTTGAAGTCTGAGTAAAGCCCAAAAAATTAAACCAGGATCGCATCCGGGGCTCGTGGACTAGCGTTGCATACGAAAGTTTGAAGAAAGCGCATGGGCTGGAGAAAGGTGTACTACTGCATTGCATAAGGCGTGGCTTTAAGCGACGCACTAGTACAAAAGTTCGTCAGAAGTTTGAGAAGTTCAGAGACTTGGAGTTTTTGGGTCTGACAGGAAAATACACTAATGCGACGTATTAGTACAAAAGTTTGTCAGACAAGCTACGTTCAGAGAATTGACAACCGAGCAAAATACGCTAATGCAACGCAGGGGCGCGTAGCACTATGCGGCGAATGAAGTGTAAAAAGTTTTTCAGAGTTTTTCACTTCGGCTCAAAGAGGGTAGTTTGGTCCAGGAACATTCCGACTTGGTATAAATATACTAGAAACACGTTTTTAGAGGACTTTTGACCTACGAAAGATTGGAAGAGCATTGGAGACTTAAAGCACAAGGATTCCTCATTTTTTCATCAATTCAACACCCGAGTTTAGATTGAATTCATGTTTTTTTATTATTCAAATTTATTTGTGATGACTTTCTCCATGATTATGGAATAATTTACCTTAGGTTTTGACGGATATGGTATTTTAATTGATATTTGTGATTTTTAACTTTAGTTCTTCGCATGAATTCGTTTATGGATCTTAGAATTGATTGCAACTTTATTCACCGATTTATTTAATCGAAAGAGGAATATTTTGGTGATTATTTTTGCATTATTTTGTTTGGTTTATTCTGTGATTTTTTTAAGTAATCGAAAGAGCTTATTGAATTGTTGAGTAAATCAAGTTAGTAGAATATTCGAGTGACGTTTTCCTAGAGACTAATCCATTAACGCGTGCTTGCATATTTTCACAGTGCTTTATATTAGTTCACCTCGTGGAGTTAAGATTTAATCGAGAGAGGAGTCTTGGCTACACATTTGAACTAATCATCGAGTGAATTTGTAAGAATCATTAGAATATTAGAGTGAATTGAACTAGAGTTAGATCCTGAATAGCTATCTTGCACCTATCCTGTCACTACCTTTATTTCTCCTATTGATTATTTCGGATTTGCTCAACTCTTGTCTCTCAATGATCAATTGTTAATTGCTTTAGTTTTCATAGTTAATTTTAGTTATTAATCATCCCAACCAAAGTGTTAATTATCATGAATAGAGTTAAGCTAATAATTACTTGAACATTGTTTAAATCCAATTCTTGTCGAGACGATAATTAAATCATACTATCTTTAGCTAGTGAGCATCAATTTCGTGTTGTGTTTTGTGTTCATCAAAAGGTCATACAAACGGAAAGCAAAACTCCAAGCACAACAAAGCCTTTGCAACTCAAATAAACAAGCAACATATGTTCAAGCCTTTTTCCTTGATACGAGCAACTTGCATGATTAAAACCTGACAGGAACCTAATCCTTGTTCCATACTGCAGATTACATGGACTTGTCATGACTAAAATCGTACTTCTAACTCAGGTAACAAAATATGAAATGAATATCTGTATACTTGTCCGATATTTTCAGAAATAAGGCAAAGCTCTTAATTGTATGGAATATGCATATAGACACATGGTATTAGTAGAATCACAAAATAATGAAACACGAGTAAAGAGGTCTTACACTTACAGCTTCTGTGCAGTTAAATCAATTTGAACTTCTAGGGAGCAAGAGCAGGTGATTCCACAAAGTGAAGATTAGCATCCTTGAAAGCAGAACAAGAACAAACTGAGTTTCATACTGCACCAGAATATATGAATCGAGCAAACAGGAAATAGAATTATATTTAGACTTACCCCACAAGCTTTCTACTAAGGTATAGAAAAGGCTTCTCAAAATTCTGATTACTCTTTGACGAGATCTCATAGTATTGCAAATTTTTATTCCCGTGGAAGGTCACTTGCTTTGCCTTAACCTGTCTGTTCTTGACATCAACTTTGTTTTCAAAAAGAACAATGGGCATATTTTCACAAATCCTAAGAGAAGCAATAGAAATGTCAGGTTAGATTCAATTGCATATTATCAATTATAGTATAAGTTATATTGGGTATAATCCTGACAACCTGATAAAGAGTTCCAAACCTGCAAAGATCTTGATGCCATGTGGGAACATTCTCGTAGATCAGACGGGCTGTAACATCAAACATGATAATTGCACATTGCCTATGAATGTTGCACGATTAATATAAAGAAATTTGAGCAGCCAAAACAGTCAATAAAAACTTCAACCAAGACTACTAATGGCAAGTATTAGATCTTAGCTCAATAGATAGGGAGAGACTATCAGATTTCGCCATTATTAGACAACTCCCCTTTGTTGAGGAGCTTATCAGATTTGGTCAGTAATTTGCTTCCAAATGTATTTGTTGCAGAATCCCACAGGGAGAGACTATCCATCATACATTGATTGCAGGAGAATTGACTGTTTACTTATGGAACTTCTTTGGAGCTCTTCTTGGTGTTTGACGGAAACCTACTCCTGAAGTTCTTTTTACATGGTGGTCTTTGAAGCCCCAAAACACCATTCATCAAGTACTTCTTAGAGTCACTCAAATTGTTATTTGCTGGGAGATATGGAAAGCAAGGTGTATGCAAGATATGGATCTTCTAGAGTTTGTTTTGCTAGGATTAAACATCAGGCCATTTATTAGCTGAGGTGGGTAATATCTAAGAATTTGTGCAACATAGATTGAACATGGTAGTGAGCAGCCATCTGCTCTCAGGTTCTTGGTTTTGTGAATATAATTTTGGAATGTTATTCATTGGTTGTTGTCAATATGACTAAAGGAAGGCTGAAGTTGGTTTGGAAGTTGCAGGAAATTATAATGGAGACTAGAAAATTTACAAGGCATGCCAACTTTGTGATTCGACATTGTTATAAACAGGCAAATCAAGTTGACGACACCCTTTCTGAATTTAGTATTGAAGACAGAGAAGCTATCTTCTGTAATCCTAAGGAGTGCTTGAGGCCTATATATTCTTGATAAAGCACAAATGGCATCCATAAGGCATCGGCAAAAGAATAAACTCTTTGTATGATCTGTTATTTTTTGTTTTGTGTGTGTGTATATATATATATATATATATATATATATATATATATATATATATATATATATTTTGGATTACATTTTTTGAATAGCAGGATAGAGCTTCTCATAATAATAGTTATTATCCTTGCTTGTTAGTTGTACTCAGAATGTAATCATGGATCTTTTGGCAGAGGTTTGGTTGTTATCCCCTTCTGCATTTCATGTAATTTCTTTATGCAAAGAAAGGTAAGCGCCATCTAACGGCATGAATTTGATTTAAAAAAGAGCAAGTACATGAGCCCACTTTCTGTCACCTATGATATTATAACCTGAAATACGAGAACTATGTCTTTGAAATACCTAGAAGCATTTGATATAATCACCACATGTTTCAACTATTCTTCACAATCAACACATGCCAGTATACAATATATCACTCTTAGGATTTAACTAGTAATTATCCAAACTTCTCTTGTCCAGTTCCAACAGCAGAGGCGGACCTACTTATGCCATTGATAGGTCACCGGACCCCGTAATATTAGCTGTTTGTGACAAAATATAACTAACAATCAACTCGTGAGAAAACAATGAAACAAAAAATCAAGCAAGCCTATTTTAGAGTAGGATAATGACTCAGATAATCAAACCATAACCTCTTCTTTCATTGCAAGAAATCAAAAACCTATGTTCATATTTCTTCTCAAATTCACCAGTGAGATGCCTCTCACCTAGAGTGGTCTTTCCAAGGGAAAATAATTCCAGTTACAACATGAACCACCATATGCTGCTCTAACAAAAGGAAGCAAGCTACGCATCTCTCACAAACATCCACTTTCCACTTTAATTTACAATGATTTGATGATTTGATTAGTTACGACAAATACTAGTGGTTATTCATTGTAGGAACTTGGACATGGTTTCTTAACTTTTTGAAATTATTTTTACCATTTAAAAATTACAATCAATCACAATTATTGTATCCCGCCACAAATAAAATACTCGTAATTTTTTTAAAGTAACAAAGGCCTAGTATTTAATTGGATAAGCATAGAGGACGGGCGTATTATACACATAGTTTCAAACCAATTATACTTGGAGATTTCACCGTAATTCAAAAAATCACAACTTTTAGTAGTCGATAAGATTTGGTACACTTCGAATCAAAGGAAAATTAGCAAAACATAAAAACATACATGACACTTTTAAAGCTTTAATAATCTACTGTTTGTTGGAGTATTGGTAAAAATAAATATTACACGTGGAGTTAATTATGTGGTTGACATGGCAAGGCACGTGGATCACTAGAAAAGCGACAACCAGAGAGGAGCACTAAAAGAGACACGAGTCGCAGCAGATACGAACAAATCAACCACGAGGTGAAAAGAAATGGTTGCTCGAGTCTCTTTAAGTTATATAAAGAGGCACCGGTGAAATGAACCAAGACAGTAAGAAGGGAAGATGCATGGATCTTCAATTAATGAGCGTGGATGATTACAAACGTTATAGAATCTTCACAAACAGTTACGATCACCAATTATAACGTTTCATTAATGTCATTAATGCTCATAATGACTCGGTCTTAAAAGGAAAAAGACGTTGTACTTGAAGACCTCTATATAAGGGAAAGAAATGTCATTTGTACAGACACGTTCTGATTATTATTGAAATATAATTACTTTTTTGTACTTTCTATTGATTACTTTGTCATTTTTTATTCTAATTTCTTTTCTTATTTCTGAGAGAATATTGAATTTTTTGATTATCAGTAACCCGAGTACTTCTAAAAATAGGCTTTGACTGAGAATCTAATTCTTTGATTAAACAATTTGGTACCATTGCCGGGACTCTAATAATCTTCTCTTACTTTCCAAATCACTCTCTCTCAACTGAATCATGTCGAATGTCAATGACAACAACCAGCAGGTGGAAGGAACTCCAGTTCCGTCACCTCAAGGAACCCCACGCAATTCAAGAGAAGCATCACTAGAAAGATCCACTTCTCATAACAATGAACAACATGGAAATGAACAAACTGTCGAGAAGGATGTTGTGAAGCAGATAATCGCTGAGTACGTGAATGATGCTCTCCAGGCTTTCGTGAGGGGACTACCAACTGTGCCACCCACACCTCCACCAAACAATACTGCAACTGTGAAAATTTCACGCTCAGGGTTGGCTAATTCTGGAAGCGGAGGAACTCCCAACGAGTCACGTGATGGGAGACCATGTACGCCCAATAATTCTGATTTACAAACTTTAATACTAACCTTGTAGAAACAGGTGAAAGAACAAAATGACTGTATTGAGCAAATACCCGGCATACCACCTGTGATCAAAGGAGTTGATTTCGACAAATATTCACAACAACCATGGAAACCAAGCGTAGCTCCATTACCAATTCCCCAAAAGTTCAAAATGTCTGACATCCCAAAATACGATTGAACGACCGATCCACGTGACCACGTTACTACATTCACCACGGGAGTAATAGGCAATGATTTAACCAAGCAGGAGATTGAATCTGTACCGGTCAAAAAGTTTGGGGAAACACTTACTAAAGGAGCGTTAACATGGTATTCTCTTTTATCTGAAAATTCTATTGATTCTTTTGCTGAGCTTGTAGATCTATTTATAAAAGCACACTCGGGGTGCACAAAAAGTTGAAAAGAGAATGGAGGATATATTCAAAGTAAAGCAAGGAGATACAAAATTGCTTCGAGAATTCATAGACAGATTCCAACATGAAAGAATGTTGCTACCAAGAGTACCTGACAATTGGGCAGCCATGGCATTTGCAAGCAATTTAAACGAGAAAAGTTCAGAAGCTACGAGGAGGCTTAAAGAGAGCCTACGAGAATTCCCTGCCACAACATGGAATGATGTCTACAATAGGTACAGTACCAAGTTACGGATCGAAAAAGATATCGTAGCTCAGTTAAGGGTTGGAGAAAAAACAGGTTCGAGGTGGTCAAAATCTGAGAAGAGGTCCGGTAAGAATAGGTACGAGCCTTATATGGGACCTTCAGGGTGAGAAGCTCGTTTCAAATTCAAAAACGTGCGGGCTGATCACAGGTTCGCAAATAGAGAATCAGGTTCGTCATCGTCGAGATTCAGAAAAGATCGAGGTGAACGTAACAGAGATGCTAATACAAACGCAAGGATTGGGGACTACAATTTTAACGTGAGTACCTCTGAGTTGGTCGCTGTTTTAAGAAGCATGGGGGATAAGGTACGATGGCCTAAAGAGATGAGATCAAATCCAAATAGAAGAAACCCAAACTTTTGGTGCGAATTCCATAATGATCACAGCCATAGAACATCAGACTGCAGATTATTACAAGATGAGGTGGAACATTTATTGAAGCAGGGCTATCTGACGGAATTGTTCAGCGAGAAAGGCAAACAAGCTTACATGAAAAATAGGCAAGAGCCCCCAAAACCTCCGTCTCCAAAGAGAATAGTAAATGTGATAAACGGCGGAGAAGAAGTCAATGACGTAACCTATACAACCGCGAGAAAAACAACAAAGTTCACAATAACTCACGGGAAGCGAACTCGCCAAACTCTGGAAGATGGCAACATAACCTTTGATGATACAGATGCCGATGGATTAATGATTCCTCACAACAATGCACTGGTAATATGTTTACTTATACATGATACTAATGTAAAACAAGTTTTGATTGACCCAAGTAGCTCTGTGAATATCATTTTATTACGAGTGGTGAACGAAATGCTGATTGGCGATCGTGTAGTTCCAAAAGCATGTTCCTTATCTGGGTTTGATAACTCAACCGTTATTACAAAGGGCGAGATTGAACTAAGAACATACGCAGAAGGGGTCATCAAAGAAATAAAATTTCAAGTGATAGACACGGATATGGCCTATAATGTGATTCTTGGAAGGCCGTGGATTCATGATATGGACGTTGTGCCATCCACATTACATTAGGTTATCAAATTCCCTTCAAAATGGGGAATTCAACAGATTCGAGGAGATCAACAAACTTCAAGGAGCATCAATTCGGTGATACAGCCAAGTCAAAAAGATGCGAATGCAAGTAAAAAAGATACGAGTGCAAGTCAAAAAGATGCGGGTGCAAGTGAGAAAGATGCGGTAAATCAAATTTCAACAGAAATTGTATCAAAACAAACAGACGTGGACTCCAGACCAGATGTAATTCAAGAGCCAGAGGAGAATGAAAACATTAAAACAACGATTGAGGAGCTTGAAGCTGTTCCGCTATTCGAACAATGGCCAGATCGAAGAATTCATATCAGATCAAGGTTAAAACCAGATAGGAGACGTAAGTTAATTGAATATTTAAAAGCTAACGCGGATTGTTTTGCATGGTCCCATTCAGATATGACAGGTATACCTCCGGAGGTGATGACTCATAAATTAAATAAAGATCCATCATTTATACCTGTCAAACAAAAAAAGAGGAAGCAACGATCGTTCAAAAATCAAGTGATCGATGAAAAGGTACAAAAACTCTTAAAGATTGATTCAATACGCGAGGTAAAATATCCTAATTGGTTAGCTAATACTATGGTAGTTCCGAAAAAGAACAGTAAATGGAGAGTTTGTGTGAATTACACTGACTTAAATAAAGCATGCCCGAAGGATTCATTCCCTTTACCGCATATAGATCAATTGATTGATGCTACCACATGCCACGAATTATTAAGCTTTCTAGATGCGTATTCTGGTTATAATCAAATAAAATGGACCCCTTAGACAAAGAAAAAACTTCATTTATTACAAACAGGGGGACTTATTGTTACAAAGTCATGCCTTTTATCTTGAAAAATGCTGGAGCCACATATCAGAGGTTGGTGACCAAGATGTTCCAAGAACACCTGGGGAAGACGATGGAAGTGTACATTGATGATATGTTGGTTAAATATACACAAAACAGAAGATCATTTTTAACATCTTTCAACTACCTTCGAGATCCTCTGCAGATATAATATGAAACTGAACCCAGAAAAGTGTATTTTTGGCGTAGCTTCAGGTAAGTTTCTAGGATTTCTTGTATCTAATAGAGGAATTAAAGTAAATCCTGCACAGATTAAAGTCATTGAAGAAATACCTGATATACTCACAAGCAAAAAAGGGGTACAAAGATTGACAGGTAGGATTGCAGCTTTGGGAAGATTCATTTCAAGATCTTTAGAGAAAAGCGTTAAATTCTTTTCAGTATTAAAGAAGCAAAATCAGTTTGAATGGACTGAGGAATGCCGACAAGCCCTCAAAGATTTGAAGACATACTTAACAAATCCTCGCCTACTATCTAAACCAAGGGGCGGAGAAAGACTATTTGTATATCTTGCAGTTGCAGAAGTAGCTGTAAGTACAATTTTAGTAAGGGAGGAGAAAGGTAAACAATCTCCTATTTATTATGTTAGTAAATCTTTATTAGATGCTAGAACTAGATATCCTCATCTAGAGAAACTAGCTTTGGCATTAGTCATGGCAGCTAGGAAATTGAAACCATATTTTCAATGCCATCCTATCTCCGTAGTAACTGCATATCCATTAAGGAATATTTTGCATAAACAAGAATTGCCAAGCAGACTAGCCAAGTGGGCAATAGAACTAAGTGAATATGAAATTATTTATCAACCTAGAACAACAATAATTCCTGAAGTAGATTTTGTCGCAGATTTTGTCGCAGATTTTAGTACAAAAATAATTCCTGAAGTAGAAAAGGATTTACAAATTTTTACTGGAGCTAATCCAGGTACATGGACTTTATTTACTGATGGCTTTTCAAATGTCAAATGAGCTAGTTTAGGTATTGTCTTAATCCCACCCTCAAGTGAAAGTATAAGACAAGCAATTAAATGTTACCCTATTACTAACAATGAAGCAGAGTATGAAACTGTAATTGCAGGTTTGGAACTAGCACGAGAACTCTCCATAGAGCAAAACATGATTAAAAGTGACTATCAACTGGTAGTCAATCAGATGTAGGGGACTTATACTGCTAGAGAAGAACGGATGCAATAATACTTGGAAAAGGTACGAGAACTGGTCAGGCAATTCCAATCATGGAAGATCGTGCAAATACCCAGGAAAGAAAACGCAGAAGCAGACGCGTTGGCTAACCTTGCTTCAGTTGCAGAAGTAACGAGTGAATAAAATGCTATTGTAATATATTTATTTTATTCAGCACTTGACCAGGATAAACATGAGGTAAGCTTTAATAATTTAACCTGGGATTGGAGAAACGAGATTGTTAATTTTTTGCAGTACGGGATTGTACCTGAAGGCAAGAAAGAATCTCAAGTGCTTCAACGAAAAGCTGGTCGTTACTGCCTAATTCGAGATGATTTATATCGAAAAATATTTGGTGGTCCTTTAGCAAGGTGCATTGGACCCAATCAAACGGAGTACGTGATGAGGGAAGTACATGAAGGATATTGCGAAAATCACGCAGGTGAAAGATCTTTAGTTAAAACACTAATCAGGGCAGGATACTACTGTCCTAAAATAGAAGAAGATGCGAAAAATTTTGTAGCCAAATGTGATAAGTGTCAATGATATGCCAACAATATGCATCGACCTGCAGAGTTATTACATACAGTTATTTCCCCATGGCCATTTATGAAATGGGTAATGGATATAGTAAGGCCTTTACCACAAGCTAAAGAAAAGGTACGGTTCTTATTAGTGTTAACAGATTATTTTTCAAAATGGGTAGAGGCAGGAGCTTTCAAACAGGTATGAGAAAAGGAGGTGAAAGACTTTATTTGGCAAAATATTATATGCCAGTTTAGAGTTCCAAAAAAAATCGTATGTGATAATGGCCCACAATTTATAGGCTCGAAAATCACGGAGTTCTTTCAAAGTTAGCAAATCAAATGAATAACCTCTTTACCTTACCATCCCGTGGCAAATGGACAAGCTGAGTCAACAAATAAGATTATCATCAATAATTTGAAGAAGAGACTAAAAAAATCAAAAGGGAATTGGCCTGAAGAATTACCAGGAGTGTTATGGGCTTATAGAACCACAGCAAAAATATCCACGGGAGAAACTCCATTTTTGCTTGTGTACAGTTCAAGCTTTAATCCCAGTTGAAATAGGAGAACCAAGCACGAGATTCACATTGGAAACGGAAGAGTCGAACGATGAGGAATTAAGAACAAACTTGGACTTACTCGAACAAAGAAGAGAAGCAGCTCTAATACGGATGGCAGCACAAAAGCAAATCATAGAACGATACTACAACAGAAAGGCTCACCTCTGGTATTTCAAAATTAGGGACTTCGTTCTTAAAAAGATTTTCCAATCAATGAAAACAACCGGAGCAAGAAAGTTAAATCCAAATTGGGACGGACCCTATAAAGTTCGAGGTATCACTGGAAACGGTGCCTACGAGTTAGAAACCATGGATGGCAAGGTTTTACCCTCGAGTTGGAATGTTGTTCATTTAAATAAATATTATTTCTGAGCAAAATAAATACCTACGGTCAGGTATCGTTCAATTACGAATTTTGTTTTGTACAGTTAAAATTATACTAACAATTTTAGATGATAAGCAAAAAGCTAGCCCACACCAAATGATGATATTAGACCTGAAAGACATGCGGAAGCAACACTATTCCCGATCTAGGGTTGCAACCTTTATGATGGAAATATAAAGGGTTAAGAAGTCATCATCTAAATTATTTATACCTCCAAGTCCCGTATGTTTTTCCTTTTCAGGAAATGGACCACATGGAAGGAATAATCAAGTGCTTGAGATTTCATACTTCAAAGCTCAAACATTTGGGGGAATATATATATATATATATATATATATATATATATATATATATATATATATATATATATATATATATATATATATATATATATAAGGAAGGCAAAGAAGACTGGAAAAGTCAGAATTCAAGTCAAGCATATGGTCTACCCAACAAATCGAAAGTTAAGACCAAAGTCAAGAGCCAAAAACGCAAGCTTGATTCAAAAACCTATGAAGAATATACTCGTGGATGTAAATTTTAAAATCTTATGAATGACAATATTTAGTCATAGGTTGCAAGATATAATTTAGTCACGGGTTGCAAGATATACCCTTGAACTTTGTAAAATCTGTTGTAAAGAAAACAGTTACGAAAGAGTTACAGATGATACTTGAATACATGTAAAGTATTATACAATTTGAAAGTTCAAAAGATACAAAACTTCCTCAAAGTTATTCAAAGAAACGCGTGTGTTCCTATCTTCTTTCGTATGTTTACACCATTATGAAGTTGAGACGTCTTCTTCATTAAGTGTCATTTATAAAAGGGCCATCTTTTATAAATCGTGCTTGTTTCAAAAAGTCACTAAGTACTGAAGCATTTTTAATGCATAACAAAAGAGTAGTACAGAAACTCGGAATAAAATATCATAGAAGTTGAACAAAAACTTAGAAGATGATATTATATTAACTTGGTTAAAACTAAGTATGTACTTAGTTCCAACCTAATTTTCTTATACAAAAAATCTCAAAACAGACTAGGGGTAAGATGTAAATCTCCAAATGTTCCACCAATAATAAAAAAAAATAAAGAAACATTTCAAACTTTTTAACTTTCACTGTGGGGCAGAATCTGAACCGGTAGGATGAAGAATGGCATCATCACCAAAACGAAGAGCAACTTGAGCAGGATAAGGTTGAAAAATAGCCTCACCAGGAGCAATTTCATCACCCTCGGGAATGCCAACCTCAGGTGAAGAAAAGTTTTGACTCTGCTGGGTCTTTTCAATCGTCTCTCCGGTCTTTGCAATCTCAGCATCTAAGTCAAAGCCTTCCCGGCTTACTTCCATTAACATTTCGAGGCGAGTGTTCAAAAAAGCTCTGCTCAACCACAGCTCTTAATTCATCCTTCTCATTCAAGGCAACATTGTAAGAAGCCTGTAGGGGGCAAGAGATCTCTCTAAAAATTGAACCTTGTCTGAGGATACACGAAGATCTTCTTGAGTTTGCGTGAGCATTTGAACAAGCTCCCCAGAGTAAGCTTCTTTTTGGTTTAGCAAATCCTTTAAGCTCCTAATTTCTTTAGAAGCCTTGGAAAGCTGCTCAGCAAATAAAGACTTGAGAAGATTCTTGTCTTTGCCCGCCTGATTGGATGAGGCTTTCTCAACCGCTAGTTCCGCCGCCATAACCTTTACTTGCTACCCTAAGGTGCACTTTTCTTCCTCTAAAACCTCCATCTCAAGTTGAAGTCCCTCGAACTGTTCTTTCCAGTTGTCTGCCTCAGTGTGATAATCATTCATCAACTGCTCTGTGTGGACGATCCTTTTCATCATCTCCATTCCGATGAGATTGATCTACGCAATGAAAAGAGGAATGTGATACCAGTAAAAGAGAAATCACGTAAAATAAAAAGACAAGGTTTATACCTTTAAAGACGAATGCACAATATCATTCATCCACGTTAGAAAGCTGTGACTTTCTAGTTTTGACTTCTCAACTGGGCCAATCAGTGTTTTCAGCCATACATCAGCTTGGCTAAATTTCTTTAAAAGATTACTATCTTCAGGAATCTCGATGGTAACGTGTTTTATTTCCCTACTGTTACTGGGGGAACCAACTTCAACATGGGAAGTTGTAACAGTAGGGGCAGTCAGGGAAGTCAAAATAGGCATGGGCGAAATAGTGGCAGCAGCAGCAGGAACGGGTAACTGAGGTTCAATCGGAGTAGAGACATAAAAAGTGGCAAGAGGCGTTTCCTCAGATATAAAGCCAAAGCTTTCTTCATCAAACCCAAGAGAAAAGAGCTGTTCAGTAGAGTCACGGGGTACAGTAGACGTCTCTTCATCAGAATTCACTAAGGTAGCATTTTCAGGCTCGGACATAGGAACAGAACTAGGATGGGGAGTAGCTTCGTCATCTGAAATGACCCGTCTCCTAGCTCGTGGCTTACGGACCAACGAGCCTTGGTCCCGTTCTTCTTCATCCTCAGAGTTCTTTGGTCTATCGACTTTTCTTTTTGACAAAGAAATCAAGATTATCTCTTGAGCCTTTGATAGAGAGAGCCTCGAAGCAGTGATTAAAGCAGCACTCACACCTCGAATGAGAAACCTTAACAAAGAAAGGGGTTAATAAGTTCCAAAATAAACATGGAAGTAAGGAAGAAAGTGAAAGAGAAAGTTACCGTGAGTCTTAACTTTCTATCCAAATTTGTTTGAAAGGTATTTCCAGGACCTTTCTTCTATAGGAGCAACGATTAACAATTTCTCTACACAACCACGGAGATCAGGAATCTCCTCAACATTTCCCATGGTTGCTGAAAAAGAAAAGTAAAACAATTAAGAGATTACAAGTTCTTCACAAAAAAAGAAGAGAAATAAAAGATTGAAAGAAAGACTTATATGCAAAGTTCCACTTCTTAGGGAAGGGCATGTTCTCTTCACCTACTAACACACTTGTAGGAGCAGCAACAAATCGGGCATACCAGCCACGATCTTTGTCATCTTCAGGGCTAACCAAAACCCTCTTACTCCTCGCCACGAGAGTAAAAATCCCATGACGAAATAATTTGGGAGAGTATAGATGAATAAGATGGTAAAAGGTGAAGGGTAAAGAAGCTAAATTTGACAAGTATCTAAGGCATGCCACAACCCGCCATACAATAGGACCAATCTGTCCTAAGCACACATCGAAGAAATGACAAAACTCAATGATAACTGGATCAATATGTGGCCTAAAACCTAATGTGAAGGGATACGTATACACAAAAGAAAAATCAGCTTTAAAGGAAGTGATCCTTTGATTTTCATGGGGGACCAGAATCGGGAAGTCAAATTTCCAATAACAATCTCTTAGCACAATAGAAACTAAACCCTCAGTAATCTGGGAAGGGTAAACATCAACACGATCGTGAGAAGTCATGGAAGTGACCTGATTTTTAATTAATTCTCTATCAGTGACAAAGGAAAGTTCAGCGGAAATAATCTCGTCGACAGTAGGTTCACGAAGCGGTTCACTAGAATCCCTACTTCTAGCGGAAGATCTATGTAAAGAAGAAGCTCTAGTTCTAGAAGATGATGGAGGAGTAGTACTGGGTTGAGAAGAAGAACCACGTACAGACACTGACCCTAAACTACGTAACCTACCACCTCTCCTACTCCTGATAGGAGCGGAAGAAGGGGAAAGTTCATCTACAATGAAGACTTTTCAAGGATCAGGATTTGAAGAAGACATAGTTGTATGGGGAAGTAGTACGTAATGAAGAACAAGAGTAAGTTGTGAATAAAGAACACTGAAGAAAATTTTTCGTAAAAGCAAAGGCAAAGGATGTATTTATATGCAGAAGCAACCGTCATGTAAAGAGGGTAGTGATGGAAACGTCATTATGAAAACAGTCATTATGAAAACCTATTGAAGAGTTGCAGAACCAATCGATGACTGCCATGTGTCACACGCATTAAATGAAAGTGACATACGATGTATTGGTTCAGAGGAAGATGCAATGGTATGTGAGAAACGGCGGCAAAAATTCCCGCCATAAATATGATTCACTTTCCAAATATTCAATTGCTGAATAATTAGTAAGTGAGGGGACTATCTGTATTGGTAAAAATAAATGTTACACGTGGAGTTAATTATGTGGTTGACATGGCAAGGCGCGTGGATCACTAGAAAAGCGACAGCTGGAGAGGAGCACTAAAAGAGACACGAGTCGCAGCAGATACGAACTAATCACCCACGAGGTGAAAAGAAATGGTTGCTCGAGTCTCTTTAAGTTATATGAAGAGGCACCGGTGGAATGAACCAAGACAGTAAAAAGGGTAGATTCATGGATCTTCAATTAATGAGTGTGGATGATTACAAACGTTACAGAATCTTCACGAACAGTTACGATTACCAATTATAACGTTATATTAATATCATTAATGCTCATAATGACTCGGTCTTAAAAGGGAAAAGACATTGTACTTGAAGACCTCTATATAAGGGAAAGAAATGTCATTTGTACAGATACGTTCTGATTATTATTGGAATATAATTACTTTCTTGTGCTTTCTACTGATTACTTTGTCATTTTTTATTCTAATTTTCTTTCTTATTTTTTAGAGAATATTGAATTTCTTGATTATTAGTAACCCGAGTACTTCTAAAAATACGCTTTGACTGAGAATCTAATTCTTTGGTTAAACAGTTGTTAGTTACGGAACAAATAGATTCACAACCACCAACACAGAAATCCGTCAAAACAAATCCAAATAATCAGCACTATTAACATTTAAAATTTACACAATAAAATTGATAGAGTAAGTTGAAAACAACAAGAGAAAACACAAAAAAAGAAAAGTGAACAAGATTTTAAGTGGGATTTGGAATTAACTACTAGTACATACTAATACTTCATAATAAAAAATTGAATTTACCGGTCCCATGTCTCTGAAGTAACGATCTAAAAATTCAAGGGCAACTCTAGGGTAAGGCATTATGCGTCCAAATATTTAAGGCTCAGAAAATATGAAGTACTATTGTATAATTTGTACATATATAATTATTAATTAAAAAATCAAATTTTAGTATTTTTAAATTTGGCAGAGGTAGGATTGACTATTGAGTGAGGTAATACTATAATTGTTTTCTCTAACATTAAATTAAACAATATATTTACCTTTTCATCAATTTAAACTTTAAAAATGATAGCACTATTCACCACAATAGCAAAAGCTTCAATTGGATTTGGAAAATTAAACCCCCCAACAAGATTAAGTTCATTATTTGACATCTGCACAACAAACTACCTACTAATCAATACATTATTAGTATTTTTTTTCGACTGCTGCAATTTTAAAGCCTTTTGGAATACTATCATCCAAAGTTGCTCTAATCATATACTAAACAATGGTGTCGTTTATTCTCCTGATGAATGGTGCAACGCCTTAGAACAATTCTTTTAACAACTTTTTATCTTGGAAAGAACTAATCCCATTGTGTTTATGGCATATTTGGTTAGCTAGAAATGACCGTCTTTTTAATTAGAAGAAGGCACCCATCAATTGGCACGACCCCAATATCCCTCCGTAGGTAAGCCTAATATTTGATAACAATTAAACAGATATAAATAACAAAATACTTAAACTCAGTTTGATAAACTCGTATAACTTCTGAAAAGCAAACTCTCAACCATACAATCCCCAAGAACTGTGGAACAGAGTCATAAGCACTATTGAATGAACTAAAATATCGGATACATCACTGTTTGCAAGAAAATACAACAGTAACTAAGAATAAGGGAAGGTGACTCTGAGGCCTGCGGACACCGAGCATGCATACCTTGAATTCTCCGATAAAGGCAGCTAGCAGGTAATCTCTATCGACCGATACGAGCAGAGGATCTGCAAAATAAAATATGTAGAAGCGTAGTATGAGTATACCACAACGGTACCCAGTAAGTATCAAAGCTAACCTCAGTAGAGTAGTGATCATGTCAATATACCTACTAGGATATAATTAAACAATATAAAAATGTAATACAGATATGTAATGGAAAGCGAAGAAATAACTGATACGGAACAAGATGAAAGCAAGAACTAGTTCCGGAAATCAACAATAGAAATAGAATAAAAGAATCAACTAAAGGGCTACAAGGATCATGTATGGACAACGGCTACTACAACAATAAAGAATGAAACAACAAGATATATTCCCACCAAAAACTCTTTGCAACATGAAATAAACAACAAGAATCACAACGAGATACTACCTCATGTGTAATGAAATCAAAACCGAGGTACCGCCTCGTATGATCAAGAATCACAACCGAGGTATCGCCTCGTATTTACATTTCTCAATTTCAGTCACAATCTTTTTCTTATACCGCCGTGTGAGCCTTACATTTGAAATAAGTTTTGAAAACAGTTTTTATAAAATAGCTACACGCACTTTAGCCCACCTTATGATGCTGCGTGGCTTCACGTAGTTTCCCTACAAGCAACAAGAACATAAGTCCCACCTTATGCCGTCACATATACATCAATGCCGCCATATCTTCAATACATGAACAATGACTGCTAACTCCAAGTCGTGTACTGGGTAATTCTTCTCATGGGTTTTCAGCTATAGAGACGCGTAGGCAATCACCCTACCGTCTTGCATCAACACCGCACCAAAGTCAACACGTGACACATTACAATACACTGTATTGGACCACGAGCCCGTAGACAATACTAACATTAGGGCCGTAGTCAAAGAAGTCTTGAGCTCTTGAAAGCTTGCCTCACACTCCTCGGTCCATCTGAACGGAGCACCCTTCTGGGTCAATCTGGTCATAAGTGCAGCAATAGATGAGAAGCCCTCTATGACACAACGATAATACCCATCCAACCCAAGGAGACTCCGGATCTTAGTAGTTGAAGACGGTCTGGGCCAGCTCTACACCGCCTTAATCTTCTTTGGGTCTGCTTTGATCCCCTCACTCGACACCACATGACCCAAAAATGCCGCCGAATCAAGCCAGAATTTACTCTTTGAGAACTTTTCATATAACTTCTTCTATCTTAAGGTCTGGAGCATGATCCTCAAGTGCTTCTCATGATCTTCCCGATTACGGTAGTACACCAAGATGTCGTCAATAAACACAATGAACAACAAATCAAGATAAGGTTGGAATACACCGCTCATCAGGTGCATAAATATTGCTGGGGCATTGGTCAGCCCAAAAGACATCGCAAGGAACTCGTAATGACCATACCGAGTCCTAAAGTCAGTCTTTGGGATATTCGGATTCTGAATCTTTAGTTGATGATAACCTGACCGCATGTCAATCTTTGAGAATACTATGGCACCCTGTAGCTGATCAAATCAGTCATCAATACGTGGCAATGGATACCTGTTCTTTGTTGTAACCTTGTTCAACTACAGATAATTAATACACATGCGTATAGAACCATCATTCTTATTTACAAACAAGACCGGAGCACCTCACGGCGACACACTAGGCCGAATGAATCTCTTATCAAGCAACTCTTGCAACTGCCCCTTTAACTCTTTCAGCTCCACTAGGCCATACGATATGGTGAAATAGAAATGGGTTGAGTGCCCGACAACAAATCAATACCAAAATCGATATCCCTGTCGGGCTGCATGCCCGGAAGATCCGCTGGAAACACATCTGGAAAGTCTCTCACTACCAGAACTAACTCAATGGTAGGAGTATCAGAACTAACATCCCTTACAAAGGCTAGATAAGCATCACACCCCTTCTCAACCATCCGATGAGCCTTTAGAAATTATACAACCCTGCTAGGGACATAACCTAATGCACCCCTCCACTCTAACCGTGGTAAATCTAGCATAGCCAACGTCACAGTCTTGGCGTGACAATATAGAATAGCATGATAGGGAGACAACCTGTCCATGCCCAAAATAACATCAAATTCTACCATACTAAGCAATAATAGATCGACTCTGGTCTCAAAACCATAAATAACAACTAGACATGATCGATACACGCGGTCCACAATAATAGATCTCTCACGAGCATGGATACATAAATAGGAGAACTCAAAGAAT
The DNA here is from genome assembly GCF_000390325.3 of Nicotiana tomentosiformis. Lineage (NCBI taxonomy): Eukaryota > Viridiplantae > Streptophyta > Magnoliopsida > Solanales > Solanaceae > Nicotiana > Nicotiana tomentosiformis. The sequence goes on along the minus strand of NC_090820.1, from coordinate 33,988,273 downwards.
CACGAGATATACGCAAATACGGAGCAAAGTAAGATAACACATATGAATAAGTGGATCCCAGATCAAATAAGACTGATGCATCCCAATGGTAAACCGAAACCGTACATGTGATGACTGCGTTTGAAGCGTCTGCCTCTATCCTACTCAGAACAACATAGAATCAGGCCGGACCTCCCCCTCTAAGGGGACCTCTTCCCGTCTGTCCCCCACCCCTAGTGGGTTATGCGGGTGGAGTGGCAACTGGGACAGCAACCATGGCCTGTGAAGTCTGTGGACCTGACTAAATTCGTGGAGCCTGAGGGGCCTGTGGAGATGCACCCTACCTGAGTCTAGGACAGTCTCTAACCATGTGGAGGGTATCACCACACTCAAAGCAAGCTCTTAAAGGACGTGTCGTCTGAGACTGGCTCAGGCTTGGTCGGCTGAACTAAATGCTGAAATCACCCTATGCAGGAGGTGCACTAGAAAGTGGTTGAGCAAGATATGCAACCTGAGACCTCAGAACAACCAGAGCACCACTAGAAGCTGGAAGTGCTGAGTGAACTGGATGGCTCACATAGCCCCTACCATGATGGGTTGTAGCTACAGTGTGACCACCACTAAATCCTCCCATTATGTGAGGCCTCTTGGACTCCCTATCATCCATCTCACGGCCTCCAATACCCTCCAACCTTCGTGAAATCTCAACTACCTGCTGATACAGAGTATCTGACTACAAATCCCAAGCCATGCTGAATCTAATACTCTGGTTGATCCCCTCGATGAATCGATGAATCGATGGACTCGCTTTCTGACTATAGCAATCAAGGCAGGTGCATGCCTTGAATATTCACTGAATCGTATAGCATACTCCGACACTATTATAGTACTCTGGCGTAGCTGCTCAAACTCGACGCGCCAAGCATCTCGAAGGGTCTGAGGAACAAACTCTCTTAAGAAAAACTCTAAAAACCGATCCCATGTAAGTGAAGTTGCCTTGGTTAGGCTACCCACCTCGTACTCTCTCCACCACTAATATGGTGCTCCCTTTAGCTTGAACGTAGTAAAAGCAACCCCACTCTTCTCCATAATACCCATAGTGCGGAGGATACAGTGGCACTCTTCAAGAAACCCTGTCCAACCTCCGAAGCCAAACCACTAAAAGTAGGAGGATGGTACTTCTTGAACCTCTCGAGCCTAAGCTCCTCCTCCTCAGATGTTGTTTCCCTAACCACGGGCTGAACCGGAGCAACATGTTGCACCGGTATAACCTGTGGGACCTGATCAACCTGGACCCTCTGCTTTGGGGTACGGGCCGTGGGAGTCTGTGCTCCTCCCCCAGCCTGAGAGATGGCTGGTGCAAGTGGGATCATCCCCGCCTGAGCTAAGGTACCGAACATGCTCAGGAACTATGTGAGGGTCTCCTGAAGTGTTGGGGTGGCAATAGGTGCCTCAGGTGCCTGTCCCCCGACTGGAGCTACTGATGGCTCCTCTGTCGCAGCTCGGGCAGGTGCTATAGCTGCACCACATTCCCGTCCTCGGCCTCTGCTCCGACCCCGACCTCTTGCGACTCTAGTTGGGGGCGCGGGTGTCTAATCGTTTAGTCCAGCAGTGCGTGTCCTCACCATCTGTGAGAGAATAGAAAGTCAAAGATTTTGTTTCCGAAATTAGTCAATTCGCACGATAAAAAATCAAAGAAGTGAAGTTTTCCTAATAGTTCCATAGCCTCTCGAAGATAAGTACAGACGTCTCCGTACCGATTCGCAAGACTCTACTATACATGCATATGACTCATAACACCTGTGAACCTAGAGCTCTGATACCAACTTGTCACGACCCCAATATCCCTCCATAGGATGTCGTGATGACACCTAGTCTCTACGACTAGGTAAGCCTAATATTTGATAACAATTAAATAGATGTAAAAAACAAAATGCTTAAATCCAGATTGATAAACTTGTATAACTTCTGAAAAGCAAAATCTCAACCATACAATCCCCAAGAACTATGGAACAGAGTCATAAGTACTATTGAATAAACTAAAATATCTGATACATCACTGTTTGCGAGAAAATACAATAGTAACTGAGAATAAGGGAAGGTGGCTCCGAGGTCAGCGGACACCGAGCAGGCATACCTTGAAGTCTCCGATAAAGGCAACTAGTAGGTAATCTCTACCAGAACGAGCAGACATACCTGGATCTGCACTATAAAATATGCAGAAGCATAATATGAGTACACCACAACGGTACCCAGTAAGTATCAAGCCTAACCTTAGTAGAGTACTGACGATGCCAGGTCAAGACATCTACTAGGATATAAGTAAATAGTATAAAAATGTAATACGGATATGTAATGGAAAGTGAAGAAACAACTAATACGGAACAAGATGATAGCAAGAACTAGTACCAGAAATCAACAATAGAAATAGCATAAAAGAATCAACTAAAGGGATATAAGGATCATGTACGGACAACGGCTACTAGAACAATAAAGAATGAAACAACAAGATATATTTCCATCAAAAACACTTTGCAACATAAAATAAATAGCAAGAATCACAATGAGGTACCGCTTTGTGTATAATGAAATCAAAACCTAGGTACCGCCTCGTATCAAGAATCACAACCAAAGTACCGCCTCGTATTAATATTTCTCAATTTTAGTTACAATCCTTTCCTTATACCACTGCGTGAGCTTTACATTTGAAATAGGTTTTGCAAAATAGTTTTTCCGAAATAGCTACACGCACTTTAGCCCACCTTATAACGCCGCATGGCTCACGTAATTCCCCTACAAGCAACAAGAACATAAGTTCCACCTTATGCCGCCACATACATATCAACCCCAAGCCTTATAGATCTGCATGCGCGGCAATATCATATCAAAATAACAATTTACACCACAACTACCAATATATCACAACTTACCAACAACAACAATATCAATGTTTCGACAACAATAGCCCATGGCTCTACCTCAATGTATACAAGACTATCAACAACAACAACAATGAATGATAAATGCTCAATAAGATAAATGTTTCAACAAGAACCAACATCGCCTCAACGTATTAACGACTTTCACAACTTCAACACCAAATAACTCAACAATGAGGGAAAATAATGTATAACCACGATATTAGATAAGACTAACTTGTAATGAAAGAGATATTATTTAACAATGAGTCTCAATAATGGAAATCAACAAGTAAGGTGATAACATGAACAATTACTTCAAGTAACAAAAATCAAATAAGGAAAGAGATAACACGGACAACAACTTCAAATAATGATAATTATCAATGAAGAGATAGCATGAAACAATTAAAAGAGACAACAAATTCAACTAAAACATGGGATCAATTTAGCAAGTATGTTGTAGATCAAGTATTAAGCAAGTCAATTAAGGCATGTAAGGATAGTCTAATACAATTAAGGATAAATTGACTATGATAATTTAAAACATGATATGGCATTTCAATTAAAGTATATGAATAGTCTAAGTAGTCTAACCGGTCAAATATCACGTACAACCCGTGTACCAACTCCTCACCTTGCGTACATGGATTTCACTTAGCACAATTGAATCAACAATACCAATTCTAAGGGGTATTTTCCACATAGTAAGTTAAGCAAGACACTTACATCGACTAGGCCAATTCAACCCTTAAAAATCGCTTTTTCCTTAAAACTCACCTCCACACGGCTCAAATCTACCCAAAATTAACTCAATATCATCAACCAATGCAAGAGAAAATAATTACAATAAATAAAACTTTGTTCTTTACACTTTTTCCAAAAGGTCAACAAAAGTCAACCTGAGGCCCGCCCGATCAAAACCCAAGTCCAATGGTAGATTCCGTCTACCCATGACCCCACAAGTTCATATATGTGATTAGTTTCATAATCTGAGTCCAAATCGACTCTCAAAACTCAATTTCTTATTTTTTTTTCAAAAACTTTGGCAAAGTTTCACAAAGTTTCTCTTTTATTCACATGATTTTGATGTTATAATCTAAGATATATTGATGCAATATGATTAGAAATAGATTAGAATTACTTATCCAAGGTTTGTAGTTGAAAATCCCCTCCCAATTCGTCTCATACAGAGTTTAGGGTTCAAAAATGAGAGAATGAGCTCAAAAGTCCTGTCTCCCAACCCTTTTGAGCAGTTGCAGATGTCGCAATTGCGACATGGGTTCGCAATTGTGAAGTATTTCTCGCAAATGCGGCCACTGTTAGCCCTATGAAGAGGTTGTAATTGCGATGATGGCGCTCCATCGCAAATGCGACTATTTTGTTGCAAATGCGAACTGCCCTCTACATGAAGCTTCTTTGCAATTGCGAGCCTGGCATCGCAATTGCAATACCTGAGGCCCCCTGCTAATTTTGCAAATGCAACCATGGTGTTCGCAATTGCGACCCAGAGGCACGAACACCAGAATTTTGCTAACTTCAGTAGAAAGCACTCCGAAACTCATCTGAGCCATCGAGTGTAAGAGAAGACATAGTAAGAGAAAAGTGTATAGGGTTTTAAGTGGGTTTTGGGTCCCACATGATGTGTTTACTTGTACATACTAATACTTCGAGGGTGTCTGGATTGGCTTTTAAGCTTTTTTTAGTATTTAGGTAAATTAAAATGAATTTAACTTTTAAGTCAATAGGCCCAAAATAAGCCAAACAAAAGCTCTTTTTGTTTGACCAATGATTTTACCATTTTATCCATATAATTGTAACAACCAGGCCGGTCGTTTTATGTATTATAGCACTGTTCCCCCATTTATTGCTTATTTCATGCTCATTTGTTGTTATCTGACTTGCCGGGGTTGTTGGTCCGATTTCGGGGATGTTTCGGAATGAATTGGGACACTTAGTCCCAAGGTTAGAAGCCTAAGTTGAAAGAGTTGAGTGAATATTGACTTATGTGTAAATGATTCCGGAATGAAGTTTCGATGGCTTCGATAGCTCCGTATGGTGATTTTGGACTTAGGAGTGTGTCCGGATGTTGATTTGGAGGTCCGTAGATGATTTTGGCTTGAATTGGCAAAAATTAGAAAAATAGAAGTTTGGAGAGTTGAGAAGTTTGACCGAGAGTTGACATTGTGATTACTGAGCTCGGATTTTGATTCTGGAAGTTATAATAGGTCTGTTGTGTCATTTATGACTTGTGTGCAAAATTTGAGATTAATCGGAGTTGGTTTGGTATGTTTCAGCATTAGTTTGAAAAGTTAGAAATTCATAAGTTCATTAGGCTTGAATTGATGCACGATTTGTGATTTTAATGTTGCTTGATGTGATTTGACACTCCGAGCGAGTTTGTATGATATTTTAGCACTTGTTGGTATGCTTGGTTGAGGTCCCGGGGCCTCGGGTGAGATTCAGATTGATGACGGATTGAACTTGGCCTTGTTGAACTGCAGAAATGTTGATGTCTGGTTTCCTTGTTTGCATTCGCGAGAGAGGTCTCACATTCACGAGGGTATCTGGAAGGCAGGTGATGTTTGTTCTTCGCATTCGCGAAGATGTCCACACGTTCGGGGAGGTATAGGGAGTTGTTCATTGTGATCGCGAAGGGGTGATCACGTTCATGTAGAAGGATGAGGCAGGTGGGGCACCAGGATTGTAAGCCTTCGTGTTAGCAAATGAGGGATCACATTCGCATAGGCCTTGGTTCAGTGTTCACTGCGTTCGTGCGGGGGCTCTCGCGTTTGCGTAAAGGGATTTTGGAAGCTGAGTATTTTGTGGTTCACGAATGCGAGGCACTTTCCGCATTCACGAAGAAGGACATCTGGGCAGCAGTAATTAAATTTTAAAATCAAGGGTTTGAATCCATTTTTCATATTTTGAGCTAGAGACCTCAGATTTGGGCGATTCTTGAAAGGATTTTCAAGTTGATTAGGGTAAGTGATTCTAACTTTAATTTGGATGTTATACATGAATCTATCATTGTTTTTATCATTTAATTAGTGTTTTGGGTTGGAAAATTTGGGGAAACTTTATAGGCTTTAATTTGAGGATTTCAAGGTCGAATTGTGATCCGAATTTAGTAATTTTGGTATGGTTGGACTCGTGGTTGAATGAGTGTTCGGATTGTTTTTAATTTTTTCGAATTTTGAGACGTGGTCCCAGGGTTGACATTTTGATTTGACTTTTGTTAAAGAACTTAGCTTTATCATATGGAATTTATCCCTATAGCTTATGTTGATTCTATAGAGTTGTTGTGGCTAGATTCGAGTAGTTCGGAGGCCGATTCACGAGGTAAGGGCTTGTTGGAGTAGAGATTTATATGGTTTGGGGTAAGTAATACTTCTAAACTTTGTTCTGAGAGTATTAATCCCTGAAATACGTGTTATGGGTTGGTGTTCAGGTGATGCACATGCTAGATGACGGGCGTGTGGGCGTGCACCGTGGTAATTATGACCTGGTCGATTCCGTGGTATTGTGTATTCATTAAACTTTGTTGCTATTCATGTGATCCCTTTGTGTTAGAGCAATGGAGCTGCAATCCATGTTAGAAATTATGTTTAGGCTATATGATTATCTGTTGAGACCCACTGGGGTCATTTCTGTTGTTGAATTATTCGCTTAAATGGTAATTTTGTACTCAGTCACATCCATCATTTGCATATCATATTTCAGTCTCTGCTACTATTTATTATTGTATCATATATTATTGTTTGGACTGATTGGCATGAGATTTGTGAGCCCGAGAGACTATAGAGAGTGATGACTGAGTTGGGGACCGAGAGCCATGTTGTGAGGTAGATTTCTCGATCGGGTTGCACGTTGCAGCAGGCCTTCTTGGCTTTATATATATTATTATTATGGATTGGCCGGCATGTTGCAGTAGGCCCTATAGGCTTTATATATTGTTATGGGATCGGACTGCACGCCGCAGCAGGCCATATTGGCTTTATATTAGCGTTATGGGCCGGATTTCCCCCATCCGGAGTCTAACATACCAGCAGTGAGAGCAGGTTACAGTTCTGAGTGTGATGAGCGAGAATTGAGACATTAAGATAGAGTACTCTGAGAGTGTGAGTACGTTAGGTTTTCATTGTGATGCATTATATGTGACATGCACATTGACAGGTAGATATAGAGATGTAACATTCCTCACATCAGTCATACTTGGCATATTTTATCTGTATTGAGTTTAAATGTTAAACTTGAAAATATTTTTACATTCATGTACTGTATACCAATAGACTATGAGCTTCTCTGAGATATTATTGTCATACTTCCTACCATATTTGTATTGTTTAAAATATGTATTTGGACTGTATCCGGTTGAGCTCGTCATTGCTTTCAGCCCAAGGTTAGTTTTGTTACTTATTGAGTACATCGGGTTGATTGTACTCATACTACACTCTGCACTTCGTGTGCAAATCCAGGTACTTTCGGGTACGGCGGTTGCTAGCTTTGGAGATTTATCTTTTGGAGACTATCGACGTAGCTGCGTTGGCGTCCACAAACCTTGACTCTCCTTCTTTTCAGTTTATATTTATTGTTCTATCTTTCTTGACTGTATTTTAGCAGTCAGACTATGTTGTCATGTAGATGCTTATGTACTCAGTGACACCCGAATTTTGGGGGTCTTGTATTAAGTTGCGGTACTTTATTATCTGTTAAATTATGAGATTTACTATTTAGGCTTATTTCGGTATGCTTTAAATTAAAGATGCATGTTTATTTAGGAGTTGTCAGCTTGCTTAGTATTGTGAAAGGCACCATCACGACATGTGAGATTTGGGTCGTGAAAAGTTAGTATCAGAGCCTAGGTTACGTAGGTCTCACGAGTTATGAGCAGGTTTAGTAGAGTCTTGCAAATCGGTATGGAGACGTGTGTACTTATCTTCGAGAGGCAGACGAACCATTAGGAAAACATTACTTTCTTGTATTCTTTTCGTGCAAATTTGTTGATTTCGGAAACTAAATTTATGTTATTCTATTAACTCACAGATGGTGAGGACACGTGCTACTGGATCAGGCGGACATCCACCAGTAGCACCAGTACCAACAGCTAGAGTAGGATCTGTAGACCCACCAGTTGCTCCAGCTCAGGAGCAGATTCCATATGTGGTTGAGCCGGTGGGACCATCTTAGGCACCAGCTGTGCCTATTGTGATTCCAGGCCTTCAGGAGGCTCTAGCCCAGATATTGACTATTTGCACTACCCTTGCTCAAGCGGTTTCAGTTCCGACCGCACCAGCCACTTCTCAGGCCGTGGAAGGTGCTCAGACTCTCGCCACCCGTACTCCGGAGCAGGTGGTGTAAAGACTTTAGACACCGAGGGTACTACCAACCCAGTCGATTACAGTTTACTCAGGCCCATGTGGATCCCACTATGAGTGACGAGGAGCAGAAGAGACTAGGGAGGTTTGGGAGGCTGAAGCCTCCATTATTCGGTAGGGCTAAGTCAGAGGATGCTCAGGACTTCTTGGATAGGTGCCAGCGGATTCTTCGCACGACAGATATTCTAGAGACTAGTGGGGTCTCATTTAACACTTTTCAGCTGACAGGGACAACGTTCAGATGGTGTGAGGCCTATGAGCGGAGCAGGTCAGCCGATACTGCACCACTTTCATGGCACAAGTTCTCTATTCTCTTCTTGTTGAAGTTTGTGCCACTGACCCGCAGGGAGGAGTTGCATAGGTAGTTTGAGCAGCAACGCCATCAGGGTATGTCCATGACCCAATATGAGATGAGATTTTCAGAGTTAGCTCATCACTCGATCTAGTTGGTTCCTACAGAGAGGGAGAGGATTAGGAGGTTCATTGATAGAATCAACTATGGACTGCACTTTGTTATGACTTGAGAGATTGCATCAGGTGCTATGTTCGACGAGGTGGTTGATATTGCTCAACGGTTAGAGCAGGTCTGTAGTCAGGAGTGTGACGAAAGGTAGGCCAAGAGGCCTCATGGTTTGGGTTGTTTTAGCGGTGTTTCTTCTGGGGATCAGCCCCACCACAGCAGGGGTCACCCTTATAGGCCCGCTCAGATGGCTCGTTCGGTTCATTATGGTGCATCAGCTATCCATGGTTCATACAGTGCCTGTCTGGTTCAGTCATCTATCAGTGCCCTTCCAGCTTAGAGTTCATCTTATGCTCCATCAGTTAAGGGTTATCTGTACCAAGTTCTTCTATTAGCTATTCCAGTTCTCGGGGTCTGATTCAGTCACCACTACCATTGACAGATTAGATTTTATATGAGTGTGAGGAGTTTGGGCATGTGAGGAGGTATTGTCCCCGTCTCTTGGGAGGTCCAGTTCAGCAAAGGGGTCGGGTTACGACTTCTGCACCAATTACTTCATCACCCGCTCAACCAGCTTGTGGTAGGGCTCACGTAGCTAGAAGTTTCCCTAGAGGGGGAGGTCGATCAGGTGGCGGTCGGGCTTGATTCTATGCTATCCCTGCCAGGCCAGAGGCCGTTGCTTAAGATGCAGTGATCACATGTATTGTTACAGTATGCCATAGGGATACTTCCACATTAGTTGACCCTGGTTCTACTTAATCATATGTATCATCCTATTTTACTCGTTATTTGGATATGCCCTGTGATTCCTTAGTTTTACCTGTTCATGTATCTACGCCGGTGGGCGATACTATTGTTTTAGACCATGTGTATCGGTCGTGTGCGGTGACCATTGGACGGTTGGAGACTAGAGTTAATATCTTATTGCTTAGTATGGTTGATTTCGACATGATTTTAAGTATGGATTGGTTGTACTCATGTCATGCTATTCTGGATTGTCATGCCAATACTGTGATGCTGGCGATGTCGAGGATCGAGTGGAATGGTTCTCTAGATTATGTTCCCAGTAGGGTGATTTCATATCTGAAGGCCCAACGGATGGTTGGGAAGGGGTGTTTGTCATATTTGGCCTTTGTGAGGGATGTTGGTGCTGGTACTCCTACTATTGATTCTGTTCTGGTAGTGCGATACTTTTCGGATATGTTTTCTGCAGACCTATCGGGTATGCCACCCGACAGGGATATTGATTTTAGTATTGACCTGGCACCAGCAGAGTTGAAGGAATTGAAAGAGCAGCTTCACGGACTTCTTGATAAGGGGTTCATTAGGCCTAGTGTGTCTCGTTGGGGTGCACCAGTTCTGTTTGTGAAGAAGAAGGATGATACTATACGGATGTGCATCGACTATAGGCAGTTGAACAAAGTTACAATCAAGAAAAAGTATCCTTTGCCTCGCAATGATGATTTATTTGACCATCTTCAGGGAGCTAGAGTGTTCTCTAAGATTGATTTAAGGTCTGGGTATCACTAGATGAAGATTCGGGACTCGGATATTCTGAAGACGGCATTCAGGAGCTGCAATGGTCACTATGAGTTCCTTGTGATGTCTTTTGGGCTGACCAATGCCCCAGCAGCATTCATGAATCTAATGAACATTGTATTCCAACCATATCTTAATTCATTTGTCATAATAATTATTGATGATATCATAGTGTACTCACGTAGCAGGAGAAGCATGCACAACATTTGAGGATTGTACTACAGAGGTTGAGAGAGAAGAAGCTTTATGCCAAGTTCTCCAAGTGTGTATTTTGGCTTAGTTCACTGGCGTTCTTGGGGCACGTGGTGTCCAGTAAGGGGATTAAGGTGGATCCAAAGAATATAGAGGCGGTTCAGTGTTGGCCTATACCGTCTTCAACTATTGAGATTCAGAGTTTTCTCGTCTTGGCCGGATATTATCGTCACTTCGTGGAGGGTTTCTCCTCTATTGTAGTGCCTTTGACCAGGTTGACCCGGAAGGGTGCTCCATTCAGGTGGTCGGATGAGTATGAAGAGAACTTTCAAAAGCTCAAGACTACCTTGTCCACAACTCTAGTTCTAGTTTTGCCTTCAGCATTGGGTTTTTATACAATGTATTTTGATGTTTCTCAAATTGGTATTGGGTGTATCTTGTTCATGATTTGGAGTTGGCAGTCATCGTTCATGCATTGAATATTTGGAGGCATTATCTCTACGATATATCTTGTGAGGTATTTACGGATCATCGGAGTCTCCAGCACTTGTTCAAATGAAAGGATCTAAATTTGAGGCAGCAGAGATGGTTGGAGCTACTAAAGGACTATGATATTACCATTTTGTATCATCTCGGGAAGGCCAATATG